>NC_137113.1:6018269-6055769 GCF_949357685.1 Gobio gobio | reverse complement strand
TAGAAAAAATAAATGCATTCATATATTGGGATTTGGAGATAAAATGTGCTTAACTGTCATGGAAATACTGTCTCAATGTCAATATCAAACATATAAACACCTAATGGTCCTATTTTTTTTTAATTTTGGGGTGAAATGTGACTCGGACATGTTTTCTTACGATATTCACCCAAACAACATAACGTTCATAAACAGACTTTATTTTATTTTATTTTTAGACCTCTTATATTTCTTTTGCCCTTTAGACTCACTGTAACACTCTAAGATACACCAGTTTGGACTCAAGACTCAAGGAAATGTTTCTACACCACTGAAACACCACACACATATCTGCAAAAGGAACCATGAAAGAAAAACAATGCTTGAGATAGAAATGAGACGCCAGAATCTCGTCATCATAGTGAAACACATGGTACATTCAAAGGTTTCAAGCACCCGTCCGAAGCACTCGTCATCGTGTCACAGGAAGCCGCGTGCCGTGTAATTAAACATCCACATATGCGTTGATCACACAAACAGGCCTATGCTGAATATTGCATGTGGCAGTTTGGATTTTGACACACCACATTCATTATAAGTTTTAAAACATTCCTTATATAGGTGATATATTTTTGCGCATATACAGACTCTCTCTCATCGGTTACATAAGAAAGCAATAAGGGGAAGTGCGTCTTAAACACTGACTAACTGCGTTTAACAGGAAAAAGATGACATTCAGTGCGCTGCGTGGGTAACAGGTCCGTTTGACTCATGAACTACACACTGCGTGCCTCCTACCAGCTCCAAAACACACCGCGGCTTCTGTCGAACCAAACAAACACCAAAGATTGTCACTAGTCAGCCATGCCGTACACAGCGGACAACATTCAGCCAAGAGAATAATGCAGAAAGACAAGGACAACAAGCTAAAATAGAGCATATTCAAGAAATGAACTATACAGACAAAAGACTGCAGAAATCATTTTCTCAAACGTTTTTGTATGGTCTTGTTTTTTTTTTTTTACTAAAAATATCTAAACATCCTTTTGCATATCAATGCTTGTTTTCAGAGATCTCAAATTAAGTTTTCCTGTTTAACACACGAATCTAACAAAATTTAGCAAGGGGTTGTGCTTAAAAAGTAGAGGAAAAACATCTGGGGTGAGAAAACAAGCTTAATTCAGGACGTTTAAATATTCTTATCGAAAAAAAAAAAGACAAAAATACCGATTAAGCAAATGAGTTCTGCAGAGTAGTAATACTTAGTGTTCAGTGCAAAAGACGTTTTAGGGTTTTTGCTGAGCAAATGGTGTGTTTCGTGACTATGATGTCCTTGTGCATTATTGTACAACTAATGTTTGGAGAACAACATGTAGAAATGACTAGTTGCATACGGGCTAGTGAGTTCAGATAGCCGTTTTCTGTTCGTCTACCGGTCCTAAACGCCACGTGAAAAAAGACGCCCGTATGACAAATAACAAGCGTTGTGTTTTCCCGCTCCTAGACATCGCCTCGTTGAGCGCTCTCAGGCATCGTACCTGTCGCGTGAATATGCTTTGCAAAACGAATGAGTTATTTCTACGGATGCAAAATGAAAAACCTCTCAACAATATCGTATTTTTATATGGTTTCGAAGATGTCTAAGCACGCCGGGCCTAAGCAGTGTGCGATGAAACGGCGAAAGGTCGCAGAAGAAACCGAGAACTAGAAGGCAAAGGAACATTTTATGCATTTCATAATTCCCTCCGAGAAACACGTCCTCCCGTCCGGATTCCGTAGCACCTTGTATTGTGACATCACCCACCCATCAGCCAATCACAGAGTCAGATTCAGTCCGAATCAACACCACTTCCTGATGGCGCACAGAGCAGGAGGGCGCACACAGGAAAGAGAGAGACCTCACTTCCTTCTCCAGTACAGCGAGCTTCCTGTGGGCTGTGGCGGAGGCTTCACTTCCGGACGGCCTGCCGGTAGCTGTGTCTCTGGCCCTGTCCGCGGGAGCAGCTGTTGTTGCCGTTGCCGGGCGGCTCTTGTGCGCCGCAGGCCGCGCTGCTCTGGCTCGGAGCGTCTTTGGTGCTGCAGGTCAAACTGCTGTCCTGCAGCGTGGGGCTGGATTGAGCTCTCTGTAGCGCCCCTTCCTCCAGGAGCATGGCTTCAAACACGGACAGGTCATCGCCGCCGCAGCGCTGCTTCGCCCGCAGGAGCATGCTGTACGTCTCGTAGCGCGTTTTCTGAGAGAGAGACAGCGAGAGAGAGAGATTTGATCAATATTCAACTGTGCATTGCATTGTGGGTAGCCAGCATACTTCTCATTTTGGGAGTAATGGTTCATATGTAACGTCGCTGTCAGGTGGAAACCTCCTAAAAACGTTACTTTTTGGGGAATGGAAAAACAAAACAAAACCGTATTTTTTTTTTAATGATTAAACAGCGTTTTCAAAGTTGATATTGTGGATTTATACCTACATGGTCACTTGCATGTGGCATTATATTATAAAGATTTTACCAACATCAAGCTCAAATTGAGTTGACCAGCGAATTTTCAACATGTTTTGTCCGTCATTTGAACGGCTGCATCTGAGGCAGTAAGTGCATCGCATTATGTTTTTTTAACTTACAGGTTATGACATTTACTGTAGCTATGTGGGCACTCAATTGTTTCTGTCATTTGGCCAAAATCTCATGTTATTAAAGATGAAGTGCTTCACACAGGCTATTAAAGACAGGATTGGCTGTGACTCGATGACAAATGCTAGACTAAGACACTCTTCTCTGCTCCTCAAATTCATAAAACATTAGTCTTATATATATATATATATATATTCTTTATTTACCCTTGCATTGCAAACAAGCAGAGGCGCTTCAGACTGTGTGACACTTCATTCATGATAGAGGTGGGCGGAGTTATGAGGTTTAGTCACAGGCTCTTTTTAATACGTCTCATTGGTTAAATATTTGCAAAACCCAAAGATAGACATAAAGGATGACCAATAGTAATGATTTAGGGAAAAAAATAAAAATCCGGAAACATGGAGATTCAAGGTTTCCGCCCAACGGTATTTATTTAAAGGCAGCGGCTATTTGCACTAAGTGCAAATAGCGATAGATATTTGCACTTATTATATCTAACAATATGTTATTGTTGATGTAAATAACATATTTTCTTAGCGATAGATGATATTTACACTAAGTGCAAATAGCTGTAGATGCTATGTACTAAATTAAATAGCACACCAAGTTGATATATTCGATATTAGTTGTTATATTCAACACCATATAAAAGTAGCAGTTCTTTGCAATATGTGTAAATAGTAATTATATGTAATTTATACTTTATTTTGACACATACATACTATTTGCACCTCAGTATTGTTGTACATTAACAGGATGCAATAGTAACATAGAGTGTAAAGATTATATTCATTCAAATTATTAAATGGATTCTGCCTTAATGGGACAATAAAAGCCCTCCCTACCCCTACCCAATAAAGGCTTTTATTATTATTAAACCTTTCGTTAGGCACTTTATTTCCACATTTAGAACATTTTCTTAATTTTTACTGAAAGTAAATGCATTTCTGGTGTGATTAGTGATGAGAAAAGAGATAAGAACAAACTCTGCAAAAGGCGGATTCGAACCCAGTCAATCGCGTCAAAATCAAGATGCTTAAGCCATATGCTTTACTGATTACACCACTGAAGATGTTGAAATCTGAGCACTTTTTTTTTAATTTTGTTTGGCCCAAACAGGCATTGTTAGGCGGAGCTAGTGTGAATAGCACTTGCCAACAAGGCACGCTATTTGCACTTAGTGTGACACTCTGTTATTTAAAATTGCAGTCTTTTCACAGCATGCATACTATAAAGTGCACAGTATGTAAGAGTAGTATTTGCTATTTAGAACATAAAAGATTGGGGAACATTTTTATTTTCGTTTTTTAATAAATTAATACATTTATTCTTCACGGATGCATTACACCGATCGAAAGTGGCAGTAAAGACATGTATAATGTTAAAAAAGTTTTCTATTTTAAATGATATTCTTTTGAACTTTCTATTCATCAAAATGCATCATAGTTTCAACATAATAATAATCATCAGAAGGATCTGAAGGATCATGTGACACTGAAGACTGGAGTAATGATGATGAAAATTCAGCTTTGATCACAGGAATAAATTACATTTGAAAATATATTCACATAGAAAACAGTTCTTTTAAATTGTAATAATATTTCACAATATTACTGTTTTTACTGTATTTCTGCTCAAATAAATGCAGCCTTGTTGAGAGACTTCTTTCAAAACCATAAAAATAATAAAGTTTGAACACTATGGCACATACTGTACAGTTTGACTTTTTTACCTCAAACTCTAGATATTCCTCTCTCAGTCGGTACTCCTCAAGTTCGCGACCTTTCACCTTTCGGTCAGGCGGATAAGAGCGCAGTTGTACAAGCTCAGTGGAGATGGAGCGAAACCGGGATTCATGAGCCTGTGCCTGCTCCTCCTACACACACACACACACACACACACACACACACACACACACACACACACACACACACACACACACACACACACACACACACACACACACACACACACACACACACACACTTTATAATACTGCAGCTTATATAAACACATATACAAGCACATACTCCTCTCTGCTCCAACACATAGTGAACTACCTGGTCTACTGCCTACACAGTTTTTGATTATTCAAATGTATAATTTTTTTATTAAATAATTAGATAATATTTATTAAATTATTATCCACATTTATTTGTATTAATATTATATTATTATTAGTTATGTAATATTTATACTCCTGTCAACATTAGTTAATGCATTAGTTAACAATGGACAATATGTTTTTGCAGCATTTATTAACCTTTGTTAATGTTAATTAATGTTAAATAAATACAATTCTTTATTGTTTGTTCATGTTAGTTCACAGTGCATTAACTAATGTTAACAGATATTTTAATAATGCATTAGTAAGTGTAGAAATGAACCCTCATCCTTCCCTCGCAACCTGTAACAAATCCTTCCCAAAGCCCTAAAATTATACTTTTTGGGGGTCCAGAAAGCTTTTATAATTTCATTTTTATAGAATTTTTTTTTTTTTTCTCGGTTTTTAATGCAATTTTTGGGATATTATTTTATTTTATTTACCTTTAAATTACTAGTAGTGCCAGGTAATTGATTAATTGCATCCAAAATAAAAGTTTGTGTTTACATAATATATGCGTGTGTACTGTGTATAATTATTATGCATATATAACTACACACACATGCATGTATGTATTTAAGAAAAATATGTTATAGTTATATAAAATATTTATGTATGTATGTATGTATGTATGTATGTATGTATGTATGTATGTATGTATGTATGTATGTATGTATGTATGTATGTATGTATGTATGTATGTATGTATGTATGTATGTATGTATGTATGTATGTATGTATGTATGTATGTATGTATGTATGTATGTATGTATGTATGTATGTATGTATGTATGTATATATATATATATATATATATATATATATATATATATATATATATATATATATATATATATATATATATATATATATATATACTGTTAAAAAAAATCAGGTCTCCAATTGAACATTTTCTAGTGAGCGATCACATCTAAAATTTTCAGTTGGCCAAATTGAATTTCTTGAATTTTAATTGAATGAAATTGCATCAATTCACAGAAATTACATTTGACATGTGTGTGTATTTGTATATACATAATAATTATACACAGTACACAGTACACACGCATATATTTTGTAAACACAAACTTTTATTTTGGATGCAATTAATCGCGATTAATCGATTACCTGGCACTAATTACTAGATTTGATCAATAAATAATATACATTTCAGCACATTCTTTCAAATTAAATTCAAAATAACTCTCCCAATACATGCATATCCCATTTAATTCAGCTCAAAATAACTCACAATGGCTCAATTTAGGTGTTTCTGCCGACCTCTTGTGGAAAAATAAATAAATATAACATGATATTTCATGACTCTTGCCACTAGATGGCCTTATAGCTCTATATGGGGCAAATGAGCTGTTCCGCTGGGTCCTAAAGTCAGTTTCTCTTCGGTATGCATTCAGATACACATGCAGACATTATAAAATCAATTTTGGTAAAGTTTTAGCATTTTTAGTTTGATTTGTGAGCATTTGTTAGGTTTTTCTATGGTTAATCATTCCATTCATTAATTAACCCATGAGGGAAGGATTTGTTACTTTTTTACTAAGCAAATAAACTCCTCTAATACAGTCAGTTTTTTTTGTGTATTCATGGTTCAAGTGTGACAAAAGTCCTAAGGTCTTGGACCACTCCGATGAACACTCCATTAAAAAAAAAGAAAAGTAAAATTTAGTTTCGGGTCAAAATGACCCGAGGGAAGTATGAGGGTTCATTAATAAATATTATAAAGGAATTAAGATTGTACATGTTAATATACAAAACCTTATTGTAAAATATATTTGATATATATAAGATACATGTGTGATGACATTCATGCTATTCTTGATTATTTGACCTGTGATAGTTTGGAGGCGGAGCCTGGCAGCAGCGGTCGACTAAATTTCTTCTGTGAGCCAATGGCAGCAGGGAGGGGCGGGGCTGAAAACATGGCCGCCACCGTGTTGATGCGCGTGATCCAAGACTGCATTTGTTCAGCATTCCTACACAAACAAATCAAATCCATGATAATATTATTAAATGTGTGGGTTCTATAAGCAAAAATCATTCATTTTCTTAAGCAGAGACATTGAAGACAGACCTAGAATGAGCTCTGCGGTTGTTAAATGATGGTACAGAAGCAATTTTAGAATAAAACCTGTTTAATTATCCTAGTGAAGAACCTCAGCACCTATAATCCTGAAGACGGCTCCACCAATCTGAGAAGATGTGGACTCGCGGTAAAAAAAACAGTGTTTATGTATGTATAAGTGCAAACATGTACCCAAAAAGTGGATTTTCCAGCACAAGCAATGAGAGCGGAAACTGGGGCAAACTTCAACTAGAGCAGAGCGAGTTCTCCAGGGGAACGGGAATGTGTGTGAACACACACACACACACACACACACACACAAAAGAAAGAAACACTGCCGACGGGACTGCATGAGTGTTTCGTCATAAATTGGATGGAAAAGACGGCAAATGCTGAGCCTCATGCATATGATTTATTTAAGTGATTTATTCCAATTAAAGCGTAATGTCTTTGCGTTTTGTATATAATGCTTAAGTGCATAATTGTGTGACACAGATTTGTACATCTGAAGGCTCATTTATCTTTTTGCAATGCTGTGTCACACAATGCATTTCCAAGTTTAACAGTATTTTGAACTGGAACATCATAAAATGTAGGCCGGGACTTGAAGTTGTCAGTGGGGAGTTGATAGGATGGTGAATTTACTGTGATGTCTCTGGATGAGAGGAGGTTGGAGGGGAGCGGAGCGGAGGAAAAATAAGCATCAGGCGAAAAAGGGAGTTATTACATTCTGATGACTATGGCACATTTGATTAGTTTCTGGTCTTTTCTCATTGAGAGTGTGAACTCACGGGGCCTGAAAGAGGTAGACTCTCCAGTCTGCGGTCCGGAGGTAAAACACGTTTGGCCGTTTGCTGTAGTCTGTGGCTCGGATGGCCAAGGAATGGTGAATGGACACGGCATTCTTCAAATCCTCATCGGATAGCTGTTTATCCGGCCGATACTCGCCCTGGAAAAACAATTATCCAGTAATTAATTCAATACATGCATCAGAGATGACCTCATAGAGCACTCTCGTAATCATTACTGATTTATTGATCATACTGCCATTCTACTCATTATGTACATTATCATCAGACTGTGTGTATCTGGAAAAATGCAACAGATTTTGGGTATACTTCACATAAAGGCAACAGAACAATATAATTTGTTTGAAAGGCATTACAAATCTTTAGAAAGTTTAAAAATCTTCATAGCTCAAGAAAGACTGAGCAAATATTGGCAAATGTGCCGTTACTTCATCTACCGGTCAGACATCATTTAACTGTATAATGAACACAATTCATATCAATCACACATCCAGCGTATAGCGTTAGTTCTGGCATGTTAGTATGACTGTCAGCTGATCACGTCTATAGGAATACGACGTCTATCACAGCATGCATATATAAGCTCCTTCAGTATTATCAGCTGCTATCGCGTTCTCCGGAGTTAATAACCCTCCTCCATCCCTCCTCCACTCGTCAGTCAGGATTTGGCATCTGATGGCATCTGAATCAGACTAAATTCCCGAATTAGGTTGTTCATTTAAATATTGACATTAATGCTATCTGCAATACATCATTGCTTCTGTTCTGTTTACCCTAAGGGGTTTATCACTGCTCTCCCTGCTTTTATCCATGTTAGGCTGCTTGGATGCGCAGGGAGTTCTTGCCCAGAACAGAACCATACAGCCAATCTAAACTATAGGCTAATAGTCTATCACTTTGACGATAGTGATCCTGACAGAAATACAGTTTGTGGAGGGATTTAATTGACTGAGTTGAATAAATATATAATATTAAAATATTTTAAATGTGTCATGAAATGTTGTAATAAATATAAAAAACTACAATTCCATGTAAGCATAAAAATACGTTAATAATACCATTTTATAAAATGGTATTAACATTTTTATTTATGTACAATTTTAAAAAGAATGTGAAGGAAGGAAGGAAAGAAAGGAAAGGAAGGAAGGAAGGAAGGAAGAAAGGAGGACAGAAGGAGGACGGAAGGAAGAAGGACAGGAGGGAGGGAGGAAGGAGGATGGAAGAAGGATGGGAGGATGGAAGAAGGATGGAAGGAGGTAAGCAAGGAAGGACAAGAGGCAGGAAGGAAGGAAGGGTGGGTGGACGGGACAAAGAAAGGAAGGAAGGAAGGAGGCAAGAGGAAGAAGGACAGAAGGAAGGAAGAATGAAGGAAGGAGGTAATCAAGGAAGGACAAGAGGAAGGAAGGAGGGGAAGAAGGAAGGATGAACGGACGGACGGACAGGAGAAAGGCAGGAAGGATGGGTGGATGGTAGGAAGAAAGGAAGGAAGGAAGGAAGGAAGGAAGGAAGGAAGGAAGGAAGGAAGGAGGACGGGAAGAAGTAAGGAAGGAGGTTGGGAGGAAGGAAGGAAGAATGGGAGGATGGAAAGAAGGAGGCAAGAGGAAGAAGGAAGGAAGAAGGAAAGAGTTAAGCAAGGAAGGACAAGAGGAAGGAAGGAGGGGAGGAAGGAAAGATGGACGGACGGGAGAAAGGCAGGAAGAATGGGTGGACGGTAGAAAGGAAGGAAAGACGGGAGGAAGGAAGGAAGGAAGGAAGGAAGGATAGCAGATGGACAGGAGGAACGAAGGAAGGAAGCAAGGAAGGAAGGAGGATGGTAGAAAGGAAGGAAGGAAGGAGGACGGGAGGAAGGAAGGAAGAATGGGAGGATGGAAAGAAGGAGGCAAGAGGAAGAAGGAAGGTAGAAGGAAGGAGGTAAGCAAGGAAGGAGAGGAAGAAGGAAGGACGGGAGGAAGGAAGGAAGGACAAGAGATGGACGGACGGGAGAAAGGCAGTAAGAATGGGTGGACGGTAGAAAGGAAGGAAAGACGGGAGGAAGGAAGGAAGGATAGCAGAAGGACTGGAGGAAGGAAGGAAGGAGGATGGTAGAAAGGAAGGAAGGATGGAGGACGGGAGGAAGGAAGGAAGAATGGGAGGATGGAAAGAAGGAGGCAAGAGGAAGGGTGGGTGGATGGGAGAAAAGAAGGAATGAGGACGGGAGGAAGAAGGACAGGAGGAAGGAAGGAAGAATCGAGGAAGTAAGATGGAAGAAGGACAGGAGGAAGGTGGATATAAAGAAACTCACCTTCTGCAGGTAAAGGATGAGTCCCTTTAGAACAGCATAAAATGTTTTCCATCCTCTTTTCCCACGAGGCGCTTCAGTTCACAAGAAAAATAAACAGAAATGTAAATATAAAACAGGAAAATGGACCAAATATTAAACTATGTACAGCATATAGTACCTTCCAGAATCAGTTCCAGCTCTAAACATCTAATGTACTGGATATAGAATATTATATAGCAGAACAAGAACAAAAATAAGTATTGAAAAAGATCATCGAAAGTAACCGAAACTTCCTTGAAAAGCGCAAAACGTGCTTCTGCTAATGTCCTAGATATAAATGTCTTCCAGTGAGGGATGTGGAATAATGGAGGAACGTCTCTTTATCACTCACTTCTCTTTCCATCACAGTCGGCGTGGACCTTCCTCACCAAGAAGCCCGTCTTGTAGAGAAGAGCACCGGACGGAGACACTAAACCGCTGCCCGTCCGCTTCATTCCTCTGGTGTTTGGTTCCTCTCGGTGCTCTCCCAGCTCCGAGAACGACTTGCGTAACTCTTCCTCATCGCTGAGGGAAGAAATGAAGAAAAGAAAGGAAGTGCATTAAAGAGGAATACGAAACAAAGTGATGTACCATGTCCAGGAACTATATTGAAGCACCTTTTAGGGCGTTTTCACACCTGAAAGTCCGCACCAAAGTCCAAACCGAAGTTCATGTTTTGATACATTTTATGCATTTGGTTAGTTTTGGTTTCACATTGCAATTATGCGAGCGCACTAAAGAACTTTACGACACACTCGCGTCCTGTCGTCATCATCTATGTGGGCGGCATCTGGACATTGATTGGTTTGTAAACGGATGTTCGTCTGACGTCAGCATCTTTGACAAGAATGAATGAACGGAAGCATATCGTTGCCACTAGTGAACAGTGCGCATTGCTTGACTATTTTCTTTTCGTTACGTTTAAAATTGGACATTTCAAGCTTTATATATTGACATATTTCTCATGTTTGTGAGACAAGTAGCTGCTGAGTTTGGGTTTATTTGAGACGCGCTCCAGTTCATGTGCAAAGCATGTGATCGCTCCCGCGATTATTGTCTGCTAGACTATATGCTTCTTATTTATTAAATCCAGGCAATTATCAGATTAAACGTTGATTAAAATTAAGATACAATTTATATGAAACGAAATTCACATTAAAGAAAGGCTTTCTAAGCAAAATCATTCAAAATTTCTTTCAAAATCATTTCAGACCTTCTGTCTTCTGACATATTGCGCATCTTTTCACTTTTCATAATCAATGTAGCCTGGATGAAATTTAAAAATAACGTTATAATATTTAAACATAAACAGGAACTTCCTGTAAATGGTCTGAAAGTCCGAACCATACAGAAAATGCTTTCACACTACACTCTAAAAAAAAAAGGCTCGTAATCATAGGGGAACCTTTTTTAGTGCTATATAGCACCAATTTTGGTGCTTCAGTGGTTCTTCAGCGGTTCTTCAGAGGTGCTATATAGCACCTTAGTCAAAGAACCGGTGAAGAACCTCTGAAGAACCGCTGAAGAACCACTGAAGCACCAAAATTGTTGCTATATAGCACTAAAAAGGTTCCCCTATGATTACGAGCCAAGAACCATTTTTGGTGCCATATAGAACCTTTTTTTTTTTAGAGTGTAGAAACGAACCGAACCTTTGTTCAGTTTGATCCGGACCAAATTTCATCTGTTTGTGGTACAGGGGAGGTTTCACACCTGCAATTTTGATTCGGACAAACTGAAAAGTCCGAAAATCCGGACCAAACAAGGTAGGTGTGAAAGCGCCCTTAGTTTCTGCTTGAACTTAATGTTAGGGCTCTGTTAAAGTAACTAAATATCCTGCACATCTAGTGTTCTTTATCCGGCAGTAACTGTGGGAAGAAATCCACCTCCACAGTTCATGTTTAAAGACTGTGAGTTTGTCAGACTCGCTGTGATATGTTGGGCCTGTCCTGCTGTGCGTCCCGCCTAGAGTGAATAAAAGTCTCCCCCCGTCAGTTTTCCCTCTCCTCTTCACTCCTGCCGATCGTGAATCCCCAGAGCGAGGCCGACGGTATCGATCGAGTGTGTGTTGAAGTAAAGTGCTCTTCCCAGCGGGTTTCTCGCTCTGCCGCCGGAGCTCCGCAGCTGCGCTTCACTGCAGAAACCAATCAAAGGCTTGATCGTACAGGCCAGGCAATGATCGTACGCCTCCGCGAGCCTGCCGTAGGGTTAAACGGAAGCCCTCATACCGTGAAAAACCGTGTTCAATATATTTAGCCTCTATTATGCTGTTTTAAAGGTCCCTAATTTTGTCTCCTACAACAGGTTTACAAGCATCAAAGGTCAAAAACACAATGTTCCTCAAAATATAAATTGCAGCATCAGTTCATTTCTCACAGAGTCTGAAAAAGTTTTGTTCCCTCTAAACCACTGACGGCCCAGTCTGTTGTGATTGGTCTACTCTGCTCTGATTGGTCAGATGACCCAGTCTGTTGTGATTGGTCTACTCTGCTCTGATTGGTCAGATGACCCAGTCTGTTGTGACTGGTTAACCACTTACAACACAAGTTGGAAACCAAACGTCTATTACCATATCTGAATTTCAGCTCTTCCTCAGCACTTGATGATGATGGTGTCAGTTTTGCCGTATCAGTTCCAGCACAAAGTGCATGTAGAGTAGATTCAAAGAGCTGAAAACAGCCTCTTCTCAACATGTCAACAACGTGACCCAAACTCTTGAGCTACAACTACAGTGTTTGAGGGCGGGGCAAAATAGATGCTTTTTTCAAGCAGCCAATAAAAAGACCATAGGCTGGCATTATGCAAATGTGTTACATTGTTACGTTGGTATATAACAGGAAGTGAGACTGGAATTACTGACGTCTCATTTCAGCAGTTCAGAAGCGATTCTTTCTTTTAGGACACAATAACTTTATTTGTCGTGCACTTTGATTGTGAAACTTTGCAGACCTTTTACATTCACAAGCAGCGAAATTACACACTACATGAAAGATAATATTCAAAAAAGCATAATAGGGGCACTTTAACATCATGTTCCCAATCATGATCACATTTAAGTCGACATGATTCTGATTACTTTCTGCACGTTTTATAGCCTAGAAATCTAGACGCACCCTAGCGGCAGCAAATGTATTTTGCAGCCAGGGTCTTCTAGCAACTCTCCGTTGGCATGAGCTGGAAAAACTAAACTCTAGTCAGGCCAATCACACCGTGTATAGAGTCGGTGGGCGGGCTTAACATAATGACGGCAGAGTTGCGGCGGTTCCACGTGCTACTTGAAAACAAAGAAGCTGGAGAACAGCGGCCTTTCGAATCGGCTTTGGCCGAGTTCAGCTTTTCTTTGAGAAAAGAACAAAGAACGGCACTGAAGTCCTTCTTAAGAAAAGAAGATGTGTTCTGAGTTTTGCTGACCGGATAAAGCTCCGCTTCACCTTCTTCGTTGCTCTGGTTGGTTGTAGCGCTATCCTATTGCGTGCAGAGGGAATTTGAAAGACAACCGTTTATCCCGCCCCTCGGATTGAGCCCTGTCAATGGCGTGTTCCCAGACCCAACATCTGGATGTGGGTCTGGCTTGTCAGGCTACACGTTTTATATTATAATGAACAAATAATTAATGCATGTTATTCCAAGTTCAAAAAATCTTTAAAATGTACATCAATTAATCAACATTCAAAGCAAATTTCCTTTTAGGATGATGTCACAAATCCCTCTTACTTTGTACATCCTCCTTTCCCTATATAATTCCCAATTCCAGGCAATTCCAATTGGAAAAATGTCCCAACCTAGCTTTTCCCCTCCTTTTTCAGTTGGAAATATGGCACATTACTCAAGTAAAACAGGATACAAATGCCACTTCATGTTGATTTGAACATATGACCACCTGCATATTAATGCCTATTTAGTGATGCATGAAGAATGCTAGAACAGCCAAATCAAAACAGAGGTCATTTACACAGAGATGTCTTAAAGGAACAGATGCGGAAATAGGTGGAAATAACCATGAAAAATGAAACCATGCTTTTACAGAAAAAAACCTTGACCCACATTTCAGGTGAGCTTCAGAGCATGTTATTATTGTTAACTGAGACCAACACAAAAACTAAAGCTATTAAAACGCTAAGCTATTATTAGCGTATTATTAAGCTGCTATTTATGTTGCGTGAAATAAAATAAATGCTAAACTACAAAAAAACATTTTTTCATTTTCTTTATTTATATATAGATTTTAGATATAGATTTATATATAGATTAGATTTTTTAATAAATAATATATATTAGTATTATTGTATAATATAATTTATATTAATGTTATTATATAATATTATAAATAAATACAAATATTTTTATTATTATTATTTGTATTATTATTTATATAATATAATTAATATAATATAATATAATATAATTTAATTAATATAATATAATAATATAATAGCATGTTATTATATATAGTCAAGTACTAAAATTACTAAACAAAAAAACGAACATGGAATATATATATAGATGAAATAGTATATTAATGCTGTTTCCGAGAAAAAAATTACGAATCACTAAATAATAATACAAATAATTAAACAATAGAAATAAAATGACTGAGTAGAGTGAGAATGAACGCATACAATGTCGAATACAAGCCCTTTAAAAGCAGGAGTGTGTGTATGTGTGAATGTTCTTGTCTTTCTTGGCTGTTTTACGAGGTCTCTCGTCACATTCGGTACACTCAGAGGTGTAATATTTCTTGTGAACACACTTCGATTGTCTGAGGTCAGTTAAATAACCCATTTAACGGTGTCTTTCTCTGAGAAAGGACACACATCACACTGCCGCCCCGTCCGCGTGATGTTTCTCAGGGGAGAGACCGAATCCCTGCAAGAAGCCAACCTGGAAATCATGAGCTACGGTGGCCCAAACAGCCCAAAAACCTTCAACTCACCTCCACAAACCAGCAGCTAACCAGCCACCATTAGTACAAAGACAGAGGCACAAAACAGTTTCTTTCCCAAAGCGTTGTTGCTACTAAACACACAAGAGCTCGAAGCACTGTTCAATAAGTCTTGAACTGTCATAACGATGCAATAAAACCCCTTCAGTGCACAACACTCTCGCATTATGGGGATATTTTCACATTTACTTCAGATAATTCTAATGCAGAATCTCTCAGATGTCAAAAAACGGCCTTCTTGTACAATTTCTGATGTTTGGAAATGATCACATGACAACGGTGCTTTCATAAAACAGCGTTCTAATGACACAATAAGAAACCTGACTGTGTGTGCACTGCTCTAATACGGGTGGAAAACATCGGGCAATCATTCTCGCACTGAGCATGTGCATTAAACTTAAAGCCTGTTGCCTGGTAACTGTCGGCACAAAAGGAAGAGAAAGAGAGAGAGAGAGAGAGAGAGAGAGAGAGAGAGAGAGAGAGAGAGAGAGAGAGATGGTCGGAGGACTGGTGGGGGGAAAAAAGGCAACCTAAAGAATACATTTAGCCAGAGCCATAACAGCAGGACGGATGGTGCTCGCGGCCCGACTCCAGACGTGATTTCATGAGACACAGAGAGACTAATGGCACTAATCACACAACACACTCCAGCTCACAGCACAGGACCAGATCAAGAGGAAGAGAGATGGCAGGGCTGAGTGATACACCTTGAGAGACTGGAGATCAACTTTAAGCCTTGTGATGACTGTACTGCTTCCATTATTTAAACCATCAATCCATTTGCAGACAATTCGATTTAAAATGTTCTGTTCAAAAAGTAAAATACAGCTCGAATATTGCTTGTTAATTTATTGTAAATGTACACTATTGTTCAAAAGTGTGGAGTCAGCTAGATTTTTATTCAGCAAGGACACTTTAAATTGACAAAAAAGGGACAGTATATAAACTTATAATGTTACAAAATAAAATAAATGCTGTTCTTTTAAACTTTCTGTTCATCAAATAATATGTACATACTGTTTTAAACATTGATAACAATCATAACAGTTTCTTGAGCAGTAAATCATCATATCAGAATGATTTCTGAAAGGTCATGTGACACTGAAGACCAATGGAGCAATGATGCTGAAAATTCAGCTTTGATCACAGGAATGCATTATATTTGACTATATATTCACAGAAAACAGTTATTTTACATTGTAATAATATCCCACAATATTTATTATGACCTGTCTTCTTTCAAAAACAATTAAAATTGCAGACCCCAAACTTTTGAACGGTAGTGTAAACAAAGGTAAAACGTTGACGTCAAGCCGAGAACGGATATAATATAATTACGTTTTAAAAGTGTAACATTTGTAATTATAATGCTAAGGTGTTTCTTACAGTCTCAAACATTTTGAAATTGTATTGTAACATTTGAATGCAGCCATGCAGAGATCATCGAATTCATTCATTGTAACGATCAGTTTGAACTGATTCAAGAAGATGAATCGAATGACAAACTTTTGATAATGAATTTCATAAATATGCTTAAGTTCAGTAACACGTTTTTAAAAGATCTGTTGTAAATGTCACTAAAATGTCTAAAATCTTAATTAATCTTAACTTACACGAAGTACTGTAGAATTCTGCAGGAAAATTAATGGACAAAATAAAGTGCATTCAAATCATCATGAAATTTTATATTGGCAAAAGGAAATATATTGTCAATTTTCAATATATCGTCCAGCACTAAGACTAAGAGAGAGAGAGAGAGAGAGAGAGAGAGAGAGAGAGAGAGAGAGAGAGAGAGAGAGAGAGAGAGAGAGAGAGAGTTGATCCAGAGGTAAAGGAACAGACACCAGGGTGAAACGTAATCAGGAAAGGGCAGAATGATTAGATTCAGAGAGCGGCATGCTGGGAAAACAAGAGCGCCTGTTGAGGAGAGAACGATTCTCACGTATAGACTGATCATCTGTATGTGCACACACACACACACACACACACACACACACACACACACACACACACACACACACACACACACACACACACACACACACACACACACACACACACACACACACACACACACACACACACACACACACACACACACACACACACACACACACACACACACACACACACACACACACAGTGTAACATCATCAGCTCTCTACTGTAAACACACACGCATGCACACGCAAGCACGAACACACACACACACACGTTGGGTTTTCATGTTTAATGGGGACTTTCCATAGGCGTAATGGTTTTTATACCGTAAATACTGTATATTCTATCCCCCTACACTGCCCCTGCCCCTAAACCTACCCATCACAGGAGACATTCTGCATTTTTACATTTTCAAAAAACATCACTGAGTCTGATTTATAAGATGTTTTCCTCATGGGGACCTAAAAATGTCCCCACAAGGATGAGGATTTCGGATATTGCCATCTTTGTGGGGACATTTTGTCCCCATAACGTAGGGAATACCAGTCCACACACACACACACACACACACACACACACACACACACACACACACACACACACACACACACACACACACACACACACACACACACACACACACACACACACACACACACACACACACACACACACACACACACACACACACACACACACACACACACACACACACACACACAGTGTAACATCATCAGCTCTCTACTGTAAACACACACACACACACAGGGGGGTTTTTGTGAAATGTGGGGACATTCCATAGGCGTAATGGTTTTTATACCGTACAAACCGTATTTTCTATCCCCTTACACTGCCCCTGCCCTTAAACCTACCCATCACACACACACACACACACACACACACACACACACACACACACACACACACACACACACACACACACACACACACACACACACACACACACACACACACACACACACACACACACACACACACACACACACACACACACACACACACACACACACACACACACACTGCCCCTGCCCCTAAACCTGCCCATCACAGGAGACTGTGCAGTTCACTTTCTGTGAAAAAAACTTGTTCTGTGTGATTTATAAGCATTTTGAAAAATGAGGACATGGGGAACGTCCTCATATTTCACCCTCTTTTCGTAATACCCATGTCATTATACACATTTGTGTCCTGATATTTCACAAAAACATGCCCACACACAAACAGTGTAACATCATCAGCTCTCTACTGTAAAGACACACACACACACACACACACACACACACACACACACACACACACACACACACACACACACACACACACACACACACAGTGTAACAGTGTAACACACACACACACACACAGCTCTCTACTGTAAACACACACACATGCACACACACACACGCAGAGTAACATCATCAGCCCTCAAAAATACTATAATAAACACACACACACACACAGTAACATCATCACCTCTTTAACATGCTGTAAATACACACACAGCTGCGCGCACACACAGAGTAACATTATCAGATCTCTAACATACTGTAAACACACACACATGCGCGCACACACACATGCACACACAGTAACATCATCAGCTCTCTAACATACTGCAAACACACACATGCACACACAGTAACATTATCAGCTCTCTAATATACTGTAAACACACACAAACAAACAAACAAACGCACACAAACGCACACACACACACACACACACCAGCTCTCTAACATACTGTAAACACACACACATGCGCGCACACACACATGCACACACAGTAACATCATCAGCTCTCTAACATACTGCAAACAAACACATGCACACACAGTAACATTATCAGCTCTCTAATATACTGTAAACACACACAAACAAACAAACAAACGCACACACACACACACACACACACACACACACACACACACACACACACACCAGCTCTCTAACATACTGTAAACACACACACATGCATACACACAGAGTAACACCATCAGCTCTCTAACATACTGTAAACACACACACCACAAGCTCTCTAACACACTGTAAACACACACACGTGCACACAGACACACATGCGTGCACACACCACCAGCTCTCTAACACACACACACACACACACACACACACACACACACACACACACACACACACACACACACACACACACACACACACACACACACACACACACACACACACACACACACACACACACAAGCTCTCTAACCCACTGTAAACACACACACACCACAAGCTTTCTAACACACTGTAAACACACACACACCACCAGCTCTCTAACACACACACACACACACACACACCACAAGCTCTCTAACCCACTGTAAACACACACACACACACACACACAGCACAAGCTTTCTAACACACTGTAAACACATACACACCACAAGCTCTCTAACACACTGTAAACACACACACACGCGCACACACCACCAGCTCTCTAACACACTGTAAACACACACTCACACACTGTAAACTCTCCTCCTCTCACAATGTAAATGTCCATCTCTCGGGATCATTCTTACGAGTGATGGAGCTCAACAGCAGCTGCGAGTGGAACTGAACATGTCTGCACGCGTCTGACTGTCCTGTGTTTCTCCTCAGTGTCAGTGAACAGCTTCATTCCTCCTCCTCAGCCCTTTCCATCTCTCTAGAATCTGTCCCAGTCTCTCTTCTTTTCCTTCCTCTCAGAGGGGGAAAATCACTTGAATATTGATCATTTCATGAGAGTGTGATGAATGCAGAGCACAAGAGTCGGGTAATTACAATTCATTAACACTCCTGGCTGAGGAACGGCGGGTTCCTTCTGCTGGTGTTCCCACAAAAATATGAAGCAGCACAACGTTGATAATAATCATAAATGTTTCTATATATGTGGTCATAATGTTATGCCTGATTTGGTGTATTTCACAAATATAGCCCAAACTTCTGAACGGTAGTGTACAGTCAGCTATCACAAAGTAAAGTAAGATTCCCAAAAGAAAACGTTTTAACAATCCTAAAGGTTTTTTTTGTGTGTGTGATAATGACCGTCTCGCTGAATATTGCCCCACTTATTAGATGGTAACTCACCAAATAAATAAATGGACATTAAATATATTAAAACTTCTGTTAATAAAAAGAGTCCATTACCACATAGAACACAAACAGCCTACAAGATGAACACTGCAACTGTATTCAAATATTAACATATAGCCTTTATATAAAACGACTTTTACTTCAGTCCAGGTTTTATGAAGGTAAAAGTAAGACTTTAAGACCAAGTAAAGAAACTTTAAAGATTAAAATTGAAGGGAACACAATACGTCAATATGTTCTCTAAATGTAAACGTCTAAGGAGAAACACTAAGGGCCCTATTTTAACGATCTGAAACGCAAGTGTCAAACCGCGAAGCGCAAGTAACTTTGTGGGCGGGTCTCGGCGCTGTTGCTATTTTCCCGGCGGGATAAATGGCTCTTGCGCCCGGCGCAAATCTAAAATGGGTTGGTCTGAAGTAGCTTCATTATTCATAGGTGTGGTTTGGGCGTAACGTGAATAAACCAATCCGAGCGTCATCCAACATTCCCTGTAAAAGCAGGTGCGCAAGTTCCATTATGGATTGCTATTATTATGGCGTATTTACCAGGCGCACGCCAGGAGCGGTTCACAGCCGAGGAGACTGAAATGCTTGTAAGAGCAGTGAAAGACAGAGAAGTGAAGTTGTAATGTTGTACATTATGGTAAAGGTGATTTCACAGTCTTTTTTTTTTTTCAGTCTTTCAGTTTTTTCAGTTTTTCAGTCGATTTTTTTTCCTGGTTCTTGACAGACAAACCAATTTGTCAGATGTCCTTATATACATATATGTCTTGCCACTATTGGGCAAACAGGTCTTATCCTTAATTATTACAATTAGCCTGAATCATTTGTAAGCTAGATTTATGCCTATTTTTTCACATCTTCGTGGCACACCACAATGATTTCCGTCATCTCATGTGTTAATATTTTTTTAGTGTAACAATTTATGATTTGCAAAAATAACTGTTGCATCTGTGTAGATTACATGAGCAAAGTGTATGCGCGTTGTGCACGCTATACATTATGGTCAAGCATGCGCCCTTAAAATAGCATAATGAACAACGCGCAACGCGCCACTGACTTTAGACTAGGTTTTTTCTGGTCAGTGGCGCAATTGTTTAAAGGGGCTATATGCAACTTTTCCCCCAAAATAAACGTAACAATAGCCTTTTTATTTTACCATTTATGACTCAAACATCTCCTGATGAGCATACTGACACCTTGTCCGCTCACAGTGGGTGCACCTATAAGCCTGTATCCTATTTTTCCTATTTTCTGGCGGGTCGTCTTTTCCCGCGCTGTCTGCGGATGTGACGTCACCACCGCTGCGAGAGCGAGCAGAAAATGAGAGCAGTTCTGTTTTTTGGCCACAGGTGTCAGTCGCGAGTTTAAATTTCAGAAAAACGCATATAGCCCCTTTAATGGAACAGCAAAATAGCACCATTGTTTGCGCCGGAACACGCCTCCTTTTTTGCTCTGAACCGCCCAGGGAGCGCAAGTTCATTCACTAGTTTAGCGACGTGCTTCTGTGGAGGGAAAAGCGCGCTTTGCGCGGGTGCAAAATAGGAATGACACATGCGTCGGTGTACAAAGTCAATTGCGCTGGGTGCAAGATAGGGCCCCATGAGTATGCACAGTGTTGGGGGTAACACATTACAAGTAACTTGAGTTACATAATAATATTACTTTTTCCAAGTAACTAGTAAAGTAACGCATTACTTTTCAAATTTACAACAAAATATCTGAGTTACTTTTCAAAAAAGTAACGCAAGTTACTTTTTCACATTAATTTGACTGACAGCTCTCCTGCCCCCATGTTGAGAAAAATACGTGCAGAGGCGTTGTGTGTAAACATGATGGTTATTGTAGTTCCAGACTATTCTGTACTCCTCAAAATGAATAAAATCAGTCAAATGTAAAATCAGAATACTATGCAAAACTCCAATCATTTATTTATTTAAATGTTAAATAAAACAACTATTTTTATGCCAAATCTACCTTTATATTTAATTTACCAATGTCTTGCTGCTGACCTTTGATGATGAAAATTACTAGATTTTTTATTTTTATTGGTAAAACTTTTTTCTCCTGCATCTTATTCTACCATTATCCAGAATGGCAGCACAGCAGAGCTGCGCCCTCTACTGTTCATGTGTGAATTCGCATTTTCGAATTCGAAAGGCTTATTATTTCAATTTTGGTATGAAAAGGTCTTTACCGTTGCACAAAAATATAACTTTTTTGTTATAAACAAAAACAAAAACAAGCCCAGCCCAGGTGAGAAAAAGTAACGCAAAAGTAACGTAACGCATTACTTTTCTTAAAGAGTAACTAAGTAACTCAATAAGTTACTTTTTAAGGGAGTAACACAATATTGTAATGCATTACTTTTCAAAGTAACTTTCCCCAAAACTGAGTATGCATTAGCAATACTTCAGAGTTTGAAAATACAACTTCCAACAGATATCCATCACTTTTTATTCATTTTACAAAGTAGCTGCTTTAATATTCTCCCAACCAACAGAATATGGGAATAACCTTTACTGTATCTTCAGATAAATATGTGAATGTTTTTTTGTCTTGTTTTCTAGTGAAAATGTCTAAAGATTCTTAAATCAAGACACATTTACTGGAGATACAAAATGGCAAATTCTGTGAAATTGATCAAAATTAAGTGAGTTTATGATTAAAACAAGAACAAATATGTATGGAACTTTGTTTCTGCCACAGAACAAAACATTTTAAAAGATAATTGCAACTTTTTATCTCACAATCGCGAGTTTACATTTTTTTCTCAGATATAAAGTCGCAATTACGAGTTATAAAGTCCAATTCTAATGGGGAAAAAAGATTGCGAACACTCACAATTCTGACTTTATAACTTGCAATTTCATTTGATCAGAAACTTGACTTTTTGAAATTTTGAGTAATCTCAGAATTGTGAGATGTAAACTTGCAATTACCTTTTTTATTTTTTATTCTGTGGCGGAAACAAACTTCCATAAATATCTGCCAATGAGCTCCGAAAAATAAAAACTTAACCTGTTAAACTGCAACCCCACTTTGGGGCTCACAGCTGAAAACGACCTACCTGAATTAAAACAATTATAGCTCCTGAGAACAGTGTGCTACAGGCACAATTAAGGTATCTTTGGAAAGAAGACACTTGGGACTCTACTAAAAAGCAATCAGAGTTGATAATTCTCAAACAGATAAAAAATTATAATAGTTGAAATGCCTCAAAAATTATTTGCACTACACAGAATGTTGTATTATTTCATGTAAAAATATATGAAAATAGACCTGGAGGAATCCAGTTCAGTTATGGATTGAAAGCCACACGACTTATCAGTTTATATTTCAAGTTTGAGGAAGATATAATGAAAAATGTGGTTCCTGCAAGCTTTTTTCCAAGACTATGTCTGTTCCATTTCTCCCTCCGCCTGCTTGAGGCACATCCCCAGAAATGACATCTCCCAACTAAAACAATTGCAGTTGCTGAACAATTTGCACTACATGCACAATTTAGACATCTTTAAAAAGAAGACACTTTACAGTTTATTACCCAAACATTAAAGTAGAAAAAAACTTAGAAAGACAAACAGTTATAGAAGTTGAAGTGTCTTGAAGATGATTTGTGCTACAATGAACACTTTATTATTTGATGTAAAAATATATGAAAATAAGCCTGGAGGAATCCAGTTAGTTAATGAATTGAAAGGCAAAAGTCTCATCAGTTTATATTTAAAATTTGACGAAGATATCATGAAAAATGGGGTTCCTGCATGCTTTTTTCTAAGAATATGTCCAGGTGCCAAGAAACCTACAGGAGACTTGATAACCTAATGTTATGAAGTGTACTGCAAGCTGTTTTAGCCATCATATATGATGCTTGAATGCTTTTTCAACTATAAAATAATAGGCAGAAACATAAGACTTTGTATTAGTGATTTATTTGTACAACAGAACTTATAAAAATATAATAAAAATGAAATATTAATAAAAAAGAGCTAAACTTCTTTGCAACTGAAAATACAACAAGTAATATAAGTATAATAACTATAAATATAACTAGTAATATAAATAACAATATAATATAAATATATAGCTATAAAAACACACACAATTTGCAAATGTAAAAAAAAAAAAATTTACTGGCCTTTTACTGGCGGATTCAGGTCTACAACAGCAAGTGCAGATCTTGAAGAATCTGAAAGCGTTCTTCTCTTTTCTGCTGGTTGGCTGGTGCTTGGATGCCATAGCTCATCTGAAGACTCAACCTGATGCCTGTAGAATGGCAAGGAAAGGAAAGAGAATTAGCACTGCATGTCCTATTTCTGTATAGTTTGCCCATTCAATCAACAATCACACTGTCATCATTCACTCTAATTACAGGCCATCCCATGAACAATGAAACTGATGGGCAGTCGGTTAGACAGCATTCATATTGATGGCCACCTATACATTCTCACACAGCCCAAGCATCAATCTAACGGCCGGCCATACAGTGAGCATTCATATTGACGGCCACCTATACATTCTCACACAGCCCTACAATCAATCTAACGGCCGGCTATACAGTGAGCATTCAACAATCACACAGATGGTCGGCCGTCCAGAACTTTTCTTTTTTCGTCAATTCGTTTTTTGTAGCATAGGGGAAAAAATGCATTTTATATATTATATATATATATATATATATATATATATTTTTTTTTTCTGTGTGTGCTAGAAAAAATGCTAAATATCAGTATATATATAATCTATACTGGTATATTGTAATTTTTCTAGCACACAGGAAAAACATAAAATAAATACAGTCTCTATATATATATAAAAACAATTACATGTGTTATATATATATATGTTTTATTTACACACACATGGGGAAAAATTATTTATACTTTTTCCCCATGTGTGCTAGGAAAAATGCAAAATATCAGCATATGTATAATGCATACTGGTATATTGCATTTTTTCTAGCACACAGAAACAATAAAATAAATACATTCTCACACACATTCTCAATATACATAAACAACTACACATAGCAACTCACCGGTATGTTATTGGATCAACTTCTCTGTCAACAAGCACCGTCATCGCTGTCTTGACTCTCCTCATTGGTTTTCCACATCGCTGCTTCGAGTGAGCTCAAATAAAGCATCTTCAGCACAATACAAACTTCTTTTGACGATCCATTGGATAATAAATTCCGTCCAGTTAGTAAGATTAGCAAACAGTTACTACAAAGAGACCGTCTGTACTAGCCCGTTAGCTTTAGCTGTCAGACGCCGGGGAGGGGTGTGTGTGTGTGTGTCACAGTCACACAGACTTGTCTCAGCCTCTCGTGGGAGAGCGCGCCACATTCAAATGAATAAATATTCACGCCCATGTGACAAATACACACATGAGAGGTCTCGTTGGAATCGTGTGTTCATTGGCTACATTTTCTGTCAGTCATGACGATTCAATGCTTTTATTGGCTCCAGATAAACAGACATTATCATTGGATGAGCACGTCATGACATCAGATAAAACGAGTGCAATAGTTGGATATTTTTGACTATATCGCGGCTATCTTTGCATGTTTTTGAGTGGGGTTAGTTGTAATATGTTCGTAACATTCTAAGCTTTAAACCCATGCCACTTTATGCTACCGGGAGACGGTTTTTGGTGCATTATTTTATTGCATAACAGTCTAGTATGATACTCCGCTCCGCGGAAATGCGATGTAAACAAAGGATTAACCATCAATATTACACCGTTATTGTTTCGTTGGATTAAAATGCTCTATGGGATGTTATTCAGTGGACCCTCACCTTTCCATTCATTCTGGAAACTTTTAGCACTGGATGCGTGTGTGGCTCGTAATTAGGAAACTACGGTATGTGCTCTTTTTTTCTTATCAATTGTTTTGATGTGTATTGCTTACATTCATGCAAAAATACAGCCGTTATAAGCTTTTCATTGAAAAACAGTGGTCTGTCCTCGATGCTTGAGGTTTAGACCTTTAGAATGATATATAGTTTGTCAAGATTAATGATGTTTTTTTACGTTAAATCTATTAACAAACATTACACTCGTGCTAAAAATAGCGCTTCAACCCGTGCACGTGCTCATGAAGCTTAAGGAGTTGTTTAACTCAAAGGAAAGTTTTCAGAACTCATTGATAGATATTTGTACGTTTTTTACATATGCATCTCAAGTAAATGTATTTAGATTTAAAGATGTTTAGATATTTGCATTGGAAGACGAGACAAAAATGTGGAATTGTGGAATATATAATTTTTAGCAATGTATGCACCATTTAATGCCATGACTTTGTGAATTTAAGATGTTCTGCTCTGATTTAATCCTTTTTAAGGCCTTCATGTAATGGTGAACTAACACTTTTCCAGACCTCTTTAACTCTGCCAGTCATTAGTCACTGTTGGGAGTCAAGTCTAAAGTGCACTGATGCGAAAAGACTGAGTTTAGCACTCATTATACAAAAATATTTTACTGCTCAAACTAGGGCTGCCCTCGACTAAAGATGTTTCTAGTCGACTAGTAGAAGGGCGTTTATATTAATAAGCCATAAATCATAATAATGAGCCTTTAATTGCCTATATATAACAGCGTTCAAACGCACACATAAAGCTCGCCTGCAAACATAATGATTATCAATGTGGCGTGGAGACTGGAGACTGTAAATATTTTAATAATTTATTGATAATGTTTTCTGTGTTTTCGGCTGCAGAGATTAAGGTCCCTATTTGAATGATCTGAGCTCATGGTCTGAAGCGCACGGCGCAGGTGCTCTTAGGGCGTCTCCGAATCCACTTTTGCTAGTTTAACGATGGAAGAAGCGGTCGGCCACTAGGCACATGGTCTAAAAGGGTTGTATCTAGTCTCTTAATGAGTCATGGGTGTGTTTTGGGCGTAACGAGCAATAAACCAATCAGAGTCACATCTCCCATTCCCGGATTCGCTATTTACATGTGAGCGGAATTTGCGAGCAGAAAGACTGAACGCTTCTCCAGAGAGGAATCCTTTTATTTTTAATATTTAAACATGTTTGTGTGCTGCTGCGCGTCCCTGTTTGTGTGATAAGAAGAGTGTATGCTCGTTGTGCACCAGCCTTAGATGCATATTATTAACGCGCCCTATAACACAAAAAATACTGCGCTATTGACTTTAGACCAGGTTTTTGTTGGTCAATGGCGCATTCGTTTTCAGTTCCTCAAAATAGCAACACGCCAACAATGCGCCTGAACACACCTGGTTTTCAGACATGGTTTTCTGGACATGAAACTGCATCGGGCTGAAACTAGCAAAAAACACCTGCCGTTGCATTGCGCCGGGTGTATGATAGGGCCCCAAGTCAACGATGCATGCCTATATGCACGTTCCAGGATTACATAATCTGAGAATATTTGTTTTCCACTTGAATTGGTTCATTTAAAAGTAGACATTTCAATCTTTCTATAGATGACAGAGTATTTAAAGTAAATGTAAGTGAGGGCGCCGGCGCCTGTGTGTCATGCAGTAAGTGCGCTCTCCACACAAACACAGATACACAATATTGCCAGAAGTATTGGGACACCCCTCCAAATCATTGAATTCATGTGTTCCAATCACTTCATGGCCACAGGTGTATAAATCAAGCACTAGGCATGCAGACGCTTCTACAAACATTTGTGAAAGAACGGGTCGCTCTCAGCGTGGTGCCGTGATTGGTTGCCACCTGTGCAATAAGTCCATTCGTGAAATTTCCTCACTACTAAATATTCCACTCTCAACTGTTAGTGGTGTTATAACATAGTGGAAGCAATTGGGAACAAAAGAAACTCAGCCACGTAAAATCACAGAGCGGGGTCAGCGCATGCTGAGGGTCACGGTGCGCAGAAGTCGCCAACTTTCTGCAGAGTCATTAGCTCCAGACCTCAGAACTTCATGTGGCCTTCAGATGAGCTCAAGAACAGTGTGTAGAGCTTCATGGAATGGGTTTCCATGGTCGAGCAGCTCATCCAAGCCTTACATCACCAAGTGCAATGCAAAGCGCCGGATGCAGTGGGGTAAAGCGCGCCGGCACTGGACTCTAGAGAGCAGTGAGACGTGTTCTCTGGAGTGACCAATCACGCTTCTCTGTCTGGCAATCCCATGGACGAGTCTGGGTTTGGCGGTTGCCAGGAGAACGGGACTTGCCTGACTGCATTGTGCCAAGTGTAAAGTTGGTGGAGGGGGGATTATGTGTGGGGTTGTTTTTCAGGGGTTGGGCTTGGCCCCTTAGTTCCAGTAAAAGGAACTCTTAATGCTTCAGCATACCAAGACATTTTGGACATGCTCCCAACTTTGGCCCCTTCTTGTTCCAACATGACTGCGCATTAGTGCACAAAGCGTCGGTCCATGAAGACGTGGATGAGCGAATTTGGTGTGGAGGAACTTGACTGGCCTGCGCAGAGTCCTGACCTTAACACCTTTGCAATGAATTAGAGCGGAGACTGCGAGCCAGGCCTTCTAGTCCAACATCAGTGCCTGACCTCACAAATGCATCAAAAATTTCCATAAATTAATAATTTGTTACATTTATACAGGGAGTGCAGAATTATTAGGCACGTTGATTTTCTGATCATATTTTTTTTCCAGGCACATTTGACCAATTCCAAACCACAGTAATCCTAATAACTACTATTGATTTAGTATTTAATAATGTATAAGTGATATATAATTGTTCATGAAGGCTGGAAATGAAAATCACCTTATATTCAGGTGTGCAGAATTATTAGGCATGTTTTCTTTTACAGATAAATTGAGCCAAAAAAGAGATTTAACTCAGACTGAAAAGTCAAAAAGTATTAAATGCCCATGAGAAGGATGCAATACTAATGCAATACTAGACATTGCAGTTAAGGCATGACCATTGGACAGTGAAATGCTCGTTGGGTCAGCAGGATCTGACAAAATCAGGTGGTGAAGAAAAGACACCTGTTAACTGCAAAAGAATTAAGAATTAAGGTGAAGAATTAAGGGTGAAACCATCAGGAACCCTTTAGTCTCCAGCGCCACCATTTTCCAGAGCTGCAACCTACCTGGAGTCTCCAGAAGTGCAAGGTGTCAGGATCTCAGAGACTTCAGTTAGGTAAAAAATCCTAAAAAATGACCCCCACTAGATAAGAATCACAAGCTGAAGTGTTGTAAAATACATGAAGAAGGTTTTTTTATAGGCTTTATGGACAGATAGGTTGAGAGTGACTCTTGAAGGACCAGCACCACATCCTCTAGTACCACTGTTTGAAGAATTCATCTTCCAGAATCTGGCAGTACGTTTTGGGAGTTAATTTTAGTCCATCCTGAAGTCCGTTTTGCAGAGATGGACTAAAAATGAACTCTCAAAACGTACTGCCAGATTCTGGAAGATGAATTCTTCAATTTTTTTTCAAGTTTTTGTCAGATCCTGCTGACCCAACGAGCATTTCACTGTCCAATGGTCATGCCTTAACTGCAATGTCTAGTATTGCATTAGTATTGCATCCTTCTCATGGGCATTTAATACTTTTTGACTTTTCAGTCTGAGTTAAATCTCTTTTTTGGCTCAATTTATCTGTAAAAGAAAACATGCCTAATAATTCTGCACACCTGAATATAAGGTGATTTTCATTTCCAGCCTTCATGAACAATTATATATCACTTATACATTATTAAATACTAAATCAATAGTAGTTATTAGTATTACTGTGGTTTGGAATTGGTCAAATGTGCCTGGAAAAAAAATATGATCAGAAAATCAACGTGCCTAATAATTCTGCACTCCCTGTATAGCGCTTTTCAGGGGCACTCAAAGCGCTTTGCATAGAAGGGGGAATCTCCTCACCCATTACCAATGAGCAGCGCCACCTGGATGATGCGGCGGCAGCCATATTGCACCAGAACGCCCACCACACACCAGCTGATTGGTGGAGAGGAGACAGAGTGATGAAGCCAATTGTATATGGGGATGATTAGGAGGCCATGATGGACAGGGGCCAATGGGCAAATTTGGCCAGGATGCCGGGGTTACACCCCTACTCTTTATCGAAGGGCATCCTGGGATTTTTAATGTCCACAGAGAGTCAGGACCTCGGTTTAACGTCTCATCCGAAGGACGGTGCTTGTTCCAGTATAGTGTCCCCATCACTATACTGGGGTGTTAGGACCCACACAGACCACAGTGTGAGCGCCCCCTGCTGGCCTCACTAACACATCTACCAGCAGCAACCTAGTTTTCCCAGTTGGTCTCCCATCCAGGTACTGACCAGGCTCAGCCCTTCTTAGCTTCAGTGGGAAACCAGTCTTGGTCAACAGGGTGATATGGCTGCTGGTTAAACACACTCCTAAACCTTGTGTGAAAGCCTTCCCAGAAGAGTTGAAGCTGTTAGAGCTGCAAAGGGTGGGCCGACTCCATATTAAACCCGACGGATTAAGAATGGGATGCCATTAAAGTTCATGTAAAGGCAGGCGTCCCAAAACTTTTGGCAATATAGTGTATGCGCCTATATAATAGCACACATTAACTAGGTTAATGTTAGAGTGAGCAGACTTGTACAGTTTGCTACTACTTACATGTTTCAAGTGATAAGCCATATTTAAGTTCGATGGATGATGGGCGAATGTTTGGTTTTCCTGTCCGTCACAGGCTGCGTGATTTTCGTTTTTTTTCTACAACTAAACGACTAATAAAATTTTGGTAGACCAAGCCTCTTCTAGTCGAATAACGGTTAGTGGACTATTAGGGGGCAGCTCTAGCTCAAACACACCATTGACCAATCAGAATGTATCTATTATGGCAGCTATATATTAATACAAGCTTTTGCTAGACAACAAAGACATCAAATGCAAAATAATACAGATTTGTTGACCCAATGTGTCCAAGACTATAAAGTCATTCTCACAATTTTGACAAAAACGAATCTATGCCAGCCAGCTAGAAGTGCATTTATAAAAATAATGTTCAATGCACCACAGAAACCTAAAGATTCAGTTTGCAAGGCACAAAAATGTAACAGATTGTACAAATTGTACAGATGTACAAGATCCCAGAAGGAAAGTTTGAGCCGCTGGATGCGGGTGAAGCGGCGTTTCTCTGCTGCGCTCTTGTTCATGAGCTCAGGGAGGGACGGATGAGGCTATTTTGGGAGCTGCAGTAGGAGTCTGTGGGTTCACCTTTGCTCAGGATGCGAACGGGACCCTTTCAAGAGCGTTCTGGCGTGTGTGTGTGTGGGCGCGTGGATGAGAACAAGGTTAGGGCTCTCTCTCTCTGTGTGTGTGTGTGTGTGAGAGAGAGAGAGAGAGAGAGGGAGAGGGGGTGAATTCATATCGACAGAACGGAGACGAGCGGTAACTATGCAGCGGTATCCATGGAGCCGTAACCATAGCAACGGCGCTCAGGAAGCCAGGGTCTTTTAATTGGCGAGTGTGAATATAGACAGAGAGAGAATAGCCAGCTGACACACTATTGTTTCTAGCAAACAACTCACATATATGGCCTGAAACCTGCTTTTGTTTCACTATTTGGAGCTATTTCCCTGTGATTGCAGCCTCATGAACATTTACAATGGCAATCATATCATAATTATTACAGCTATAAAGCATCACTATTAAACACTGACATTGCTTTCCAAGCCATCAAACATGCACTCAGCCTGCTAGACCATAAAATGGACACATATATCAATCTGATAGTCTTGCACTGAATATCTAGACACCACAAAATCATACGATTTATGATTATGTATTTGAAATGCATATACAATTTCCATTCATTCACACGGTTTCAACATAAACAAAATAATAAACGTATTGTGATGCATAATTGTCAGTCATGCATAAATGAAACGGATATGATTTCTGTAATTGAAACTAATAAACTGATTTTTTTTTGCATTTTAACAAACCGAATACGGCTTGAATATCCACAGCCGTATTTTAATCATGCTTTCGTGTTCAGATTTATGCTGATTCCAAGCAATATTAAAACATAAATATTTAAATATAAACCAAATAGATGCAACTAGTATGCAGAGATCCCGTTTGAATAAATATGTATCATATTAAGTTTATTAGTTTGTGCAATGTGGACATTTTATATGCGATTCGAATAAACTGAGTTTTCAACACGCTGACCAACGAGAACGCCTTGGCATCTGTTTGGTACCGCAACTTTTGCATGAGCAAATACTGTGACTGTATACAGTTACAGATTTTACAACAGTGACAGTGAGTGCGCTATTTTGGAGGAAACTATGGTTACCATGGTAATGCGTTCAGTAAGGGCGCTCAGAATTAGTTGCCTCGTGTTTTTATGTGGGTAGATTGGTAGTAGCACATTGCATCTACTGTAAAACCTTCCAGTTATTATCAGTGAAAGCAGGAAGAAAACACACTTACATTGTCCACTGCAGCTTTTCATTTTTAATAGAGTTATACAGGGCCTGCGGAAAGAGAGAGAGAGTACAGTCAGTAACACACACACACACACACACACACCTAAGCTGTGAATGACTGTGAGTTTGGTTTCAGAGGGTGCGTATGAGTTGCATCATATATATTCTGCTGTAACTGGCATCATATTCAGGCCGTGAGAGATGACAGACCCCTAAAAATAGACACATTTGACTCAAACATAGTTGCAAAGTCATACTGGCCATCACTTCACAACAATACAACTGTTCATGCTTTACTGATAATTAGGAATTAAGTAATCAATACTTAATAATCAGCATTAATTTAACTCTACAATCTAAACATTTTATATTTTATATAGGGGCAAAACTAGAAAAAAATAAAATAGAAAAAAAATAAAATAGAACATAATATAAAATAAAAAGGAAATAATATAAAATAAAAAATGTATAAAATAAAATAGAAAAAAAAAAATATATCTTTTAATAAAAAAATTAAATAAAAAATAGAAATATAAAAGGAAAAAAGAAATTATAAAAAATAAAAGGAAATCATATAAAATATAAATAATAAATAAATAATAGCTTCTCTTTTAATAAATAAATAAATCAAATAGAAATATAGTATAAAATAAAATAGAAAAACATAAAAATAAATAATATCTTCTCTTTTAATAAATAAATAAATAAATAAAATAGAAATATAGTATAAAATAGAAAAACATAAAAATAAATAATAGCTTCTATTTTAATTAATAAATAAATTAAATTAAAAGAAAATAATATAAAATAAAAATAGATAAAATCAAATAGATAAAAAAATCAAATAAATAAATAATAGCTTCTCTTTTAATAAATAAATAAAAACAATATAAACAAATAAATAAAAGATAATATAAAATAAAATAGAAACAATATAAAATAAAAAATAAATAATTTACAAATAAAAAGGAAGTTTATGTATATATATATATATATATATATATATATATATATATATATATATATATATATATATATATATATATATATATATATATAGAAAAATATATAAATTAAATAATATATTCTCTTTTAATGAATAAATAAATAAAATAGAAATATCATTAATAAATGAAATATATAGATAGAAGAAAACAAAAATAATATAAAATAAAAGAGAAACAAAATATAAAATAAAAAGGATCATATATAAAATAAATAATAGCTTCTCTTTTAATAAAAGCGATTCATAAAACACAGAAATAAATCACAGAAGGCTGTAAGCTATGGCCATAGTTTCCCACTGATGATTAGCACTTAATTAACATCATTAGTGTAAATGACGAGTCTGTGTGGATGTCAGTGGTAAAAACACCTGCGTCACTGTGGAATCCTGTGTTAGCAAATTAATTATCTAATCAAAGTCAAACAGTGTCCCTATACTCCATAAAACATCCATTTGAGGACATCCTCAACCATAACAACTCATTCATTAAATACATGTGATTCTAAACTCTAAAAATGCAACGTTTGGTTTGGGTTAGGGATAATAATGACATTTAAACGCAATAAAAGTCTGTAGTATGTCCTAATTTAGACGGTAAGATGAACATGTGTGAGGGTCTCTAATAAGCATATTATTCACTCTATATGTCCTTTCATCTAGAAAAGACAAACCTCAGCATCAACAACTAATGTGCAGATTTACTCTCTCAGTCCCTCAAGGCAAAACAAACAGCCTCTCCCAACAAATGCTCATTTCAGACACAACTTCAGCTGCATTCCTAAAAATAAAGGGGGTGTTTTTGCAGCGATTCCATAGAAGAACCATTCTTGGTTCCCCAAAGAATCTTTCAGTGAACAGTTCTTAAAGAGACAGTTCACGCAAAAGTGAAAATTCTATTATTAATTACTCACACGATTGCTTTATATACCCGAAATGTATAGGACTAAATCGCTCAATTTATACGGATTAGTTTAATGATCTCTTTATGAACTTTTTGAAGTGTGAATGTGTTTGCGTAGCTGCCAATAATGAGGGAGCTCTCAGATTTCATCAAAAAGATCTTCATTTGCGTTCCCGAAGATGAACGAATGACATGAGGGAGAGTAATTAATGACGGAATTCTCATTTTTGGGTGAACTCTTTAAGTTTTTCTTTAACATTTGAATAATCTAAAGAATCTTTTTTCCACTTTGAAGAATCTGTTGTGGAATGTTCTGTTCTTTATGGAACCATCAATGCCAATAAAGGAACTTTCATTATTTAGCGTGTACACTCTAAAAAATGCTGGGTTAAAAATAACCCAATTGCTGGGTTAGTCCATTTTCAACCCAACTTGGGTTATTTTTTTAGTTTTGAAGGAATAAAATCAGCATTTGTTGAGCTCTGTACTAAACTGAGAACTCAACGTATGCTGACTTTATTCCTTCAAAACAGTTTTAAAAGGTGAATATACTTTACATTTGGAATAAAAAATGTACCCTCCCCCCACCTTCACTCTAAAAAATGCTGGGTTAAAAATAACCAAAGTTGGGCTGAAAATAGACTAACCCAGCAATTGGGGTGTTTTAACCCAGCGATTGGGTTGTTTTAAGCAAACATTTAACCCAACCGCTGGGTTAAAACAACCCAATTGCTGGGTTAGTCCATTTTCAACCCAACTTGGGTTATTTTTAACCCGAGTGTTTAGTTCATGTGACTCTATTCTCTACTCTTCCATAAGGTCTTTAAAGGGATAGTTTCGTCATCATTTGCTCACTTTCAAATTGTTCCAAACCTGTATGAGTTTCTTTGTTCTGTTGAGCATTAAAGAAGATATTTTGGCAACCAGACAGTTGATAGTATTGTTTTCCTACTATGGAAGTCAATGAGTGCCGTCAACTGTCTGGTTACAAACATTTAATAGAAGAAACTCATACAGGTTTGGAACAACTCATTTTGCGGTGAACTATCCCTTTAAAACCTACTCAGAATTGTGTCAGAACAATAATGCGTGTCATTTTTTGGCCGTTGGGGCAGCAAACAAACGACAGATGAGCAGATGAGTGGGGAAGTGATTGGAGACGGGGTTACCCTCTTCCTCTTGCGGGCCTGCGGGTGGTTCTGTCCATCTTGAGCTTTTCCCAGGAGGTCCGGGAACACCAGAGGTTTGAGCGATCGGGATCGGGGCGTTCGTGGGTAACGGAAGGGGTCCATCATGCGAAAATCTCGCCCGTATCGGACCGAGCAGAGCGAACGCGAGCGCAAGCGCCCGGCCGAGTGCAGACTGTTCACTCCAATCATGCTCCAGAACGCAGTGCACTATGGGAAATAATTAACTCCAGGTGGGGTTTAGATCTCAAAGAGAGTTTTCATCAAATATTCAACAGGATATCTTCAACATGAGAAAACCCAGCACGTCTTCTTCCACAAAGGGACGAGGTAACTCCAATTTACAAATGAAGGACCTAATCCAAGTGCTTTGGTGAGGAAAATAAGGGTCAAATTTGTAAGCCCAGCACAGATTCGCGGTCTTTGCGCTCAAACTTCACACTTAAAACGGGATATTTGGCTTGAGAATGGCGTAAAAATACCGAAATCTCAAACATGAAACGTTCAGCAATGCATCACACACTCCACGTTACGTTTGTGAGACGCTGCTCGATGGAAACCACTGAAACCAGAGTGTGTTAGAGCAAAACACGATATTTCCCTCACGGACTCATGAACACATGTAGTAGCCGCTTACACACACACACCATCGGGCCAACTTCTACAAGCCAAACATTGCCCATGCACCAGTGAGTGCCACACACACACACACACACACAGTGATGCCACAGATGGCAAGCGAAGCTTTCAGAAGTGTGAAAGAACAGCCAGGATCTGACAGATGGAATGAGGCGAGCAGAAACCGGCTATAACATGAACCGCCCTCACACAAACAGAGGCGGTCAGCTCGTCCGATAACACACAGGAATCCCCACACCTGTACCGGCTCCAAACGGTGTCCCAAAATCAGCCAAACAATCCCAGATTGAGAGGATATGAAGGATCTGTGAGCCTGTTGCTTCTGACGTTCTATTCAGGTGGATGTGTTTCCTTGTTATACAACCTGGAAAGGGTTTCAAAAGATCCTCTTTGCATTGGTTTATCTATCGGTCCATCTGGGCTCCATCTGTCCTGATAGATCTGATGGATCTTTTGGTCCGTGTGTGTGGATACGGTCTCCCTCCAGCCGTCACAGAGTCGCAGGTACGTGTCCACGGATGATCTGAAAATGCCCACTGCCTCGCGCCGTCCTGTGTTTGCTGTCTGCCGTCTGTTTTATCTTTCAGGCTCCGCAGATGGAAAGTCTCTAAATCTCAGAGAGACTGGAAGGAGGCTGCAAGCTCTCTCTCTCTCTCTCTCTCGCTCGCTCATTCTCTCTCTCTCCCCCCTCAGGTTTCAGGCAGCCAATCACAGCGATCCAGCTCTCCCAAACACACACACACACACACACGGCTTGCTTTACTTTGAATGCTGATTAACATTCAGCACTTGTCCTCAGAGGTGGGATAGAGAGGGAGAGAACATGGAATTATGGAATTATGGGAGAGAGATGAACACAAAGAACATCATAAAACTACATGTGTGACTGGTGAATAGTCTATAAAAACGCAGTCTATAAAAAAAGCACTGAGACGAGACGCGACATGCTTATTAAAACACCTCCAGATCACATTTCACACCAACATCAAAAGAAAAAAAGAATCAAATTATATGTATTAATTATTAATTTTTGGCATTTCAGCAAAGAGTTTAATTCCTTTTGGAGTGAAATACAGTATGACCTTCTGGACCGGTTTTATAATAAATTTAGATTTACTTTTGGCCCTTATAAAAAGCTATAAATACACCTACACTCTAAATATAACACACACACATATATATATGTATATACACTGATCAGGCATGACATTATGATGGTGAAGTGAATAACACTGATGATCTCTTCATCACGGCACCTGTTAGTGGGTGGGATATATTAAGCAGCAAGTGAACATTTTGTCCTCAGAGTTGATGGGTTAGAAGCAGGAAAAATGGACAAGCGTAAGGATTTGAGCGAGTTTGACAAGGGACAAATTGTGATTTCTAGACGACTGGGTCAGAGCATCTCCAAAACTGCAGCTCTTGTGGGGTGTTCCCGGTCTGCAGTGGTCAGTCTCTATCAAAAGTGCTCCAA
>NC_137113.1:5933269-6010769 GCF_949357685.1 Gobio gobio | reverse complement strand
GAACACAAATGAAGATATTTTAGTTGAAAGCTGATGGCTGAGAAAGGCTTCACACAGGCCTCCATTGGCATTCAGTACATTGACACTTCCAAGATCCATGAAAGGCACTTAAAACGTCGTTACAAAGTCTATCTCACCACAGTGGCTCTACAATAATCATACAATGCGACGACAATAGTTTTTGTGCGCAAAAAAAAATCAAAATAACACCTTTATCCAACTTGTTCTTGTCTTCCGTGTGCGCCTCCACGACGCATGCGCGAGAATATGACGTAGCGCCGGTGTTCGGGAATCGATGAAATACACACTTAAGCTCCATTTTGAGCACTACGCCGAGACCTAAAGCACGATCAATGTAGAATCCAACAGCTTAGACACGCGCGTCTTCCTCTGCTCGTAAACAAATCGCTTCTGGGTCATGTGTCCGAACGCCGGATCTGCGTCATATTCTCGCGCATGCGTCGTGGAGGCGCACACGGAAGACAAGAACAAGTTGGATAAAGGTGTTATTTTGATTTTTTTTTGCGCACAAAAACTATTGTCGTCGCATTGTATGATTATTGTAGAGCCACTGTGGTGAGATAGACTTTGTAACGACGTTTTAAGTGCCTTTCATGGATCTTGGAAGTGTCAATGTACTGAATGCCAATGGAGGCCTGTGTGAAGCCTTTCTCAGCCATCAGCTTTCAACTAAAATATCTTCATTTGTGTTCCGAATATGAACGGAGGTCTTACGGGTGTCCAACGACATGAGGGTGAGTAATTAATGACAGAATTTTCATTTTTGGGTGAACTAACCCTTTAATGAGCGCTGAGTGCCCGGTGATCGCCTGGATCTCACAACTCCAAAAACACAAGATTATTTTTTTTAAATAGGCGCTCTCTTTATAAATAAACCACAGATTTGAGCTTTAAACAACTAAATTCTCACCTGAAAAAGTCTTAAAACTACATTTTGTGACACAATAGTAGTATTTTTAAATTATGCAGGATTTCTCATCACATCACTTTACGACGTGACCGCAGCGAGCAGTTCAGTTCAATTCAGCAGGCTCAGGAGCAGGCTCCTGATTGGTTAACGTGGCGCGAATTGACGCCAAAGTTCAAATTTTTCAACTCGGGCGTCAGACGCGAATTCGCTTCAAACGAGTGAATGCACAAAAGCACCACTCGCGTGTAACGCGCAAGGCGCTCAATTCGCGTCCAATTCGCGTCATTCGCGCAAACTGAACTCACCTGTGCGAAACGCACCTTCCGCGCCGCGGGACTTCCAGACGCGCGTCAACGCGCCTTTCCATTGACTTAACATTGAAATCACTCGCGTCAGACGCTCTATTCACGTTTGGTGTGAACGCAGCATCAGAGACAACCGAGCCAGCGGCAGACATCAGATGAGCTAGCCGAGGAAAGGCTGCTCTCGACGGGGTTATGAGCGCTGAACACCCGCTGATCGCCTGGATCTCACAACTCCAAAAACACCAGATACAATTGTAAAATAGGCGCTCTCTTTATAAATAAACCACAGATTTAATCTTTAAATAAGTACATTCTCGCCTGAAAAAGTCTTAAAACTACAATATGTGACACATTAACAGTAGAATTGGTATTTAAGATAGGTTGGAGGTTATCCTAACTTTAAGAACTTATTTACGATGATTTTAAAGAACATTATTTTTGTGAATATGAATACTTCTTAAATTTTATCTTAAGAACAATCATAAGAAAAAAGATAAGAACATTCTTAAGATAACATTTTTGGGAATACAAAATATCCTTATATTTTTTCTTAAGTTAGAAAATAAGAAGAAATTGGCAGTTAAGAATTATTTCATTGCGCAATGTCTTACACACGTGAGCTGGAACCGGCATGTTTATTGCTCGGTAGCGCGACCCGTTTAGCTCCTCGAGTCGGTGGGCGGGGCTTGAGGCGGTGCTTCTGCATCCTATGACGTCATTGGTCGACATATTTCTGAGATCTCTCGTTTTCTGGGCCTGGTGTCTATAAAAGCTTTTCTTTGACTAACAAGGACGTTTTCAGCTCTGAAACTTACAGGATATTCTTATATCACGATTAGCCTTCATATACCAAAGGCTCAAGGGAAAGTTGATTCCTCAATTCATCATCCCTTTAAAAATAGTAGTCTGTATGCAGTAATAAGTATGGTAACATTCTGAATACATATCACATGGGTCGGAGAGAGAGAGTAAAATGGCCCTGAGAAACTACGTTATTTTGTTCACTGACATTATTAAGCGGACGTCATATGGCCTCTTTAATTAAAGTTCCCTTATTATGCTATTTTAAAGGTTCCTAATTTTGTCCTGTACAAGTTTGTCCTGTAAACCGGTTGTAGGTCTCCTACAGCAGGTTTACATGCATCCAAGGTCAAAAACACTTTAATTTTCTCATAATATAAATTGCAGCGTCACCTCATTTCTCAAAGTCTGAAATGGTTTGTTTGAAGATTCTGTCTCTCTAAACTCCTCCTTTCTGAGAGCTGCTCTGCTCTGATTGGTCAGATGGCCCAGTCTGTTGTGATTGGTCTACTCTGCTCTGATTGGTCAGATGGCCCAGTCTGTTGTGATTAGTCTACTCTGCTCTGATTGGTCAGATGACCCAGTCTGTTGTGATTGGTCTACTCTGCTCTGATTGGTCTGATGGCCCAGTCTGTTGTGATTGGTCAACTCTGCTCTGATTGGTCAGATGGCCCAGTCTGTTGTGATTGGTCTACTCTGCTCTGATTGGTCAGATGGCCCAGTCTGTTGTGATTGGTCTACTCTGCTCTGATTGGTCAGATGGCCCAGTCTGTTGTGATTGGTCTACTCTGCTCTGATTGGTCAGATGGCCCAGTCTGTTGTGATTGGTCTACTCTGCTCTGATTGGTCAGATGGCCCAGTCTGTTGTGATTGGTCTACTCTGCTCTGATTGGTCAGATGGCCCATGTTGGTATATAACAGGAAGTGAGACTGGAATTGCTGACAACTCGACAAATAGTCATTGTCTCTTAAAAGAAACTGCCCAGAACTGAATCTTTCTTTTAAGAGACAATTTTATTTATCGTGCACTTTGAACTGTAAAACTTTGCAGAGCATTAACATTCACAAACAGCTCTATTACACACTGCATGAAAGATAATATATATAAAAAAACATAATAGGGGCACTTTAAATGACTGTAGTTCTTAATTTCCTTTTCTTTTCTTAAAAAGCTAGTTAAATAAGAAACTGTCACATATAGTTGAATCTCACTAAATCAAAAATATTATTACATTATATATCACTCTCTTTTTTGCCCTGACATTATTTTCATGACAATTAAACACATTAAATATCCCCTTTCCTTTAGACCACTGTATTGTAAAAAATATTGTTAAAACAAAAAAGTGGCATTTACTATTATTTATATCGCAAATGTATATTTGTAATGAACAAATGCGAATATACATTATGACAATATTTATACAGAATTACATTTTCAGATTTAACTTTAAATCTGGGCGTTCATTTACTGCAGTAATGAGAGTTTTTTTTCCGCCATGGCCTCTTTAAATCGTCGTGTAAATGAAGTGACCATCATCAGAGTCCAGCTTCAAAACCTCTCTCTGCTAGATAACACACGCCGCAGCCGCTCTCGGCCCCAAAACTAATCTAAACCTTGTTTAGCTCATTAGTATTAACTTAAGAACTGATCTGATTAGCTTCAGAATGTGCCTGCAGGGTTAATGAATGGAAGCAAATCATCCCCAGTTTCCTACCAATGACATTACAGCACTAATCTAATAATATAAACCAATAAATGACCTACTAAAGAGTCATCGCTTCCCACCGGGACACAAATCTCTCTGGCTTCAAATAACAAACAGCAGCGCTGAGCGCAATAGCACAGCTGTCACATGCTTACACAAGTGTTTACAAAATCAACCTGTGCCAGAACACACACACACACACACACACAACACACCTGCCAATCATCTATTAAACTCCAACAAATTCTCTGTGGACAATTAACCAACAATTATAAAGAATGCAAACAATACGGTTTCAAAATGCAGCTTTACTAAGAATGTTTTAATGCAATATGCAGTGCATTACCTTGAGGAGGTCTTTAGGAAAATCATTTCCGCTGTTTAGTCCTTCCAGATTCCCGATGAACTGAGTGCAGGACATTCGCTTGCCAATGTTCTGCCAACAGAAAAGACCAACACAGACCTGATAAATGAACACAACTGCATTATGAAAAAGCATTACGACTGATTGAAATCACCTTTACACATTTGATCACACTTAGTATAAATACACCGATCAGACATAACATTATGAAGTGAATAACACTGATTATCTCTTCATCACGGCACCTGTTAGTGGGTGGGATATATTAGGCAGCAAGTGAACATTGTCTTCAAAGTTGATATGTTAGAAGCAGGAAAAATGGGTAAGCGTAACTGCAGCTCTTGTGGGGTGTTCCCGGTCTGCAGTGGTCAGTATCTATCAAAAGTGCTCCAAGGAAGGAACAGTGATGGAGAGAGTACTGAAAAAGCATACTCAAGTAAAAGTACTGTTACTTGTCAAAAAATGTAGTGCAAGTAGAGTAAAAGTACCTGTCCTAAATACTACTCAAAGTAGGAGTAAAAAGTAGTCCTTGTAAAAGTACTCAAGAGTAGTGAGTATTATGCTATGAATGTAATTCCACTTTATACCCTGCAAATAAAAAATGTATCTTACTCTTTTATGGATGATTCTCAGTAAGAACAAAAAAACATGAGATCAACAGTATTTCAATATTTCTCAAAGTTTTATTTTTGACTGCTAGCACTAAAAATACAGCCATGTATGTTTTTGAGAAAGCAACCAATAATCTGGTAACATTTATGACAACCAGTCTGTAGAGGTTTTCTTACTGTTAATTAAAAAAGGTTGCAAAGCGCTGTACATTAACAATTTTATGTTAAAAAGCAGTTCTTTCTTTTCAAGACGCATTCATAGTACTGCTTTAATTTCAATGGATGTTTTCTCTGTTAAAAGAATCGGCTACACTTCAGAAATCAGAATCGAGTAACTCACAATTTTCACCACTGATTATTTTTGCTTGCAATTAAAAAAATAAACCTGATTTAAATATAAATCTGATGTTTTATGAAAGTTATTTGCTATATACATGGACTACAATTTTAAATCGCCATGTGAGAACACATTACATAAAAATATGCACTGTTATAAGTGTAAAATCAACATTATTATTTTCACTCAAAATCTTTACTTTATTATTAAAAACTCTGATTCTCTTATTTTAAATATATTTTTAGATTTTCATTGGATTGTCTTTTGATTTAATTAAGCTGGTATGTATATTTTTGGAGTTTTATATATGATTTGTAATGAAGTGTACCTCCCCTTTAAGAAACACTTAACTTTGGATGCGTTCTCTCCTCGCTCAGTTGATAAACTACGCTGAGATGAGGATGCATGTTGGCTCACGGAGCAATTTCACGATTTAAGTCATCACACAGTAACCAGCAACAACCCCCTTTCATAAAGCGTGCGTGCCTCTCACTCTAGGCTGGTCGCGACTCCCTAACGCCATGGTTGAAATGACGGGAGTCACACGTGTGACACATGGAGACAGGACTTATTTTTCGCCTTGGCCAATCACATTGACAGGACAAAAATAAACATAATGTAGCGACTGCAGGTTTAGGGAAAACAGCGCAGTGAAAGTACCGATACAGCACTTAAAATGTACTCAAGTAAAAGTAAAGTACACTGTTTTTAAACTACTAAATAAAGTACAATTCCTGAGAAAAACTACTCAATTACAGTAATGAGAGTATTTGTAATTCGTTACTTTACACCACTGGTCATGGACGGCCAAGGCTCATTGATGCACGTGTGGAGCGAAGGCTGGCCCGTGTGGTTCGATCAAACAGACGAGCTACTGGAGCTCAAACTGCTCAAGAAGTTAATGCTGGTTCTGATAGAAAGGTGTCAGAATACACAGTGCATCTCAGTTTGTTGAGTATGGGGCGGCACAGCCGCAGACCAGTCAGAGTGCCCATGCTGACCCCTGACCTCCGCCCAAAGCACCAACAGTGGCACGTGAGCATCAGAACTGGACCACGGAGCAATAGAAGAAGGTGGCCTGGTCTGATGAACCACGTTTTCTTTTACATCACGTGGATGGCCAGGTGTGTGTGTGTTGCTTACCTGGGGAACACATGGCACCAGGTGCACTATGGGAAGAAGGCAAGCCGGCGGAGGCAGTGATGCTTTGGGCAATGTTCTGCTGAGAAACCTTGGGTCCTGCCATACACCTGGATGTTACTTTGACACGTACCACCTAAGCATTGTTGCAGACCATGTACACCCTTTCATGGAAACGGTATTCCCTGGTGGTTGTGGCTCTTTCAGCAGATAATGCGCCGCCACACATTAAAATGGTTCAGGAATAGTTTGAGGAGCACAACAACGAGTTTGAGGTGTTGACTTGGCCTCCAAATTCTCCAGATCTCAATCCAATCTGTGGGATGTGCTGAACAAACAAGTCCGATCCATGGACGCCCCACCTCGCAACTTACAGGACTTAAAGGATTTGCTGCTTACATCTTGGTGCCAGATACCACAACACACCTTCAGGGGTCATGCCTCGACGGGTCAGGGCTGTTTTGGCAGCAAAAGGGGGACCGACACAATATTATGATTATTATGGTCATAATGTTATGCCTGATCGGTGTATACACTGTATTTAGAGTGACATTATTTACATGAAAATGAATCACCTTTAAAATGCAATTTAGCACATTTATCCATTTTCCACTGTAATATAAAAAATATGCTTATTCCAGTAAAGCAAACAGAAGTCTAGATAATTATTTACACAGCAGTTTTATAATAATAATATTTTTTGTGAATTTATAAATATAGATATTACAGATTTTTATTTTTAAATCTGAGCAGGATTTCCATTATTGTATTGGATTAATAAGAATTTTGATAAATTATTTGATTTTGGTGTAAAATATGTCTAGGAGACATTTTCTCAGATTCACCCTATTACGCATTTTAAAGATGCTCTAAAAACTTTCATTTTGAATTGCTTTTCAGATGAGATGTTTTGAGCATTTACACCTCTTAAAGTCAGCATGGGATGTCCTACATTTACCTGCGAGTGTGTGATAGAGGCTCGGAATATATGAACGTCTGGAGCTGTAGAAAGGGTCTGGAATACATAATCTGATATTGTGGACAGTAGAGCAGAGTTTCATCACAGGAAAGCTGAAATCGCTCAGTTCTCATCGGGACCATAAACCTGTTACCATGGCGACCGTGAGTCTGGCGTAATGCATTCGTCGACGGCCCTAAACCCCTCAACAAAGGCACAGGAGCAGTGCTAAATATCCTTCGAGCAGGAAATTGATGCAGACAGACAGCAGCAGTGATTGACAGATCACGGCTCCCTCTGGACATTCATCTCTCCGCCTTTTCCAGCGGTGAAGGATTAAACACAATAGCTTCCCCCATAGACTTCCATTAAATGCTTTTCTGTCAGGTTTTTTTTTATTATGTGCTTTTTCTCAAACCGAGGTCAAAATGATTGGTTGTAATAATATTCCTGAGCATACAGAGCTGTTCAATCATGATATCAATTTGTAGGCCAAGCCAGAAGGCTAATATGATCTCTTGAGAATTTCAAATGGGTTTTTAGATTAGAGATGAACATTGTGTGTTTTGAACGTTTTGTGTTTTGTTCTACAATATAAATTATACACTGTGCATTTAAAAAAACATAAGTTGCACCAATTGCTGAGTTATTGTTTTACCCAGACTGCTGGGTTCTGCCTGTTGGGTCATCATTTTGGGTTCTTTTCAAAATGTTGAGTAGTTTTGTGTGTAACCCACTGCTGGGTTAAATTTCAGTGACATGGAAATGATGCACCCCCTCCTAAACTACCCGTCCTGCTGGGTTATAGCAACCATCTGCTGGCTGGCCAAATTGGAATAAACTGGATTGGTAACGTCCATTTTGTCCTGAGAGAAGAGGGGATCTTCCTGAATAACTGTACAGACAAAAAACATTTGTAGTTTCAAGTCATTTCAAGTCTGCTAGATTCAAATGAGAGCCGTGTATATTTAAGTATCACACTCTAAAAACTGCTGGGTTGCTTTAACCCAAATTTGGGTAAAATATGGACAAACCCAACCTTTGGGTTAAAAATGTAATGTAAAAATGTAACCCAATGGTTGGGTTTGTCCATATTTGACCCAAATGTGTGTCAAAATAACCCAGCATTTTTTAGAGTGCATCTCCCGTTAAATGAGCATCATGACCCAACCAGGGTTACAATAATGAACATCCCCGTTGATTATTATGGGATAATCGCTTGTGCCGCGCACTGAATGGAAGCTAATGTCCGACAGAGGAGATATAAAGCTGTTTTATTTAACACAGCGAACAGGAATAGTGTCATCTGTTGAACAGACCGTTCTGATACTGTTCTCTCCTTCCCACAGATGGCAGAAGCACGCAGGCTTTGTTCATTTTGTTCCTGTCACTTTCTAAATGTTTTATGACGTTGTTAAAGCCACACTCAGGGCTCCAGAGTGCGACTAAATGGTCGCATTTTGCGACTAAAATTTGAGAGTGTGCGACTGAATTTTACATCCAGTCGCACATGTGCGACTAGTAAATTTGCCTGCTGTCGGTACTGGAGAAATTAAGAAAATACACTTACTAATTATAATTGATAGACGTTATGTCTGGCAAATTCTATCTTTGCCAGCCGTTTCTATATGAGATAATATTAAACCATTTGTCCGTGATGCATTTTTGCCATTCGCAGTCCAGAAGAGAGAGAAAGCGAGCTCTCGCTCTCTCACGTGAGCTACAGCGAACAACACCACAAGTCAGCTTTAATGAGTGACGATGCCAAGAGAACTACACAAAAGTTTAGTCTGCTTAAACTTTAGGGATGTGCTGTGATATTAATCTAATTTTATTTTCGATTTTGGCTTCCAAGAATTATAAAAAGATGGTATGAGGTAAAACTATTCCTATAGCCGTGTTCGTCGAGCTCATCCTTCCCTTCACAGCTGCGCCGTCATTTCTCCCTAAACCTAAAGTAAACGTCAGATTCAGTGATAGTTGTAAACTGCAGTCTCTACTGTTGCTAAACTGCTGGATGTGTTCGATAATAAAGAGCTATTAAATGCACAATAATCCGCGCAAGAGACGCTGTTTCCAACTTCAAGGCGGTTTATGTGTGTGTGCTGCGAAATGGACCGACTTGCACTTTATATTTTAGGCTTCGTGTGCGCGTCTAAACCATCAAATAAACAACAAATAGCCGGTGTCAAAATGACCGGATTGGAGAGTAGTTACTTAAACAGTTTATATCTTAAATGGGCGTAAATAGTTTGGAGAAATAGGAGAATATGATATTATTAATTCTACATTCGATCGGTCTTAAAGGGGCAGCGTCTAATAAACCTGCTGACGATTGAGCCATTCATTCGAATCGAACAAAAGGCAAATAGAAAATATTCACATCTCTTGAATTAATAACTTTAGCTTTTATAAGCATTAATCTATCAATTTATACAGTGAAAACTATGCAGTGTTATTTTACATTTCATTACTTTATTAGATTTCTTTGTAGGTTTGTTCTTTACTGTAATATTAATGTTCGCAGACCTTCCGAATGCCTGCACACTGGTCCATTTACACATAGATGTTTTATATTTTTGTTCAAACTTTGCGGTTTCTTTTGCTATAGATATTTTACTTTTCAGATTATAAAGCCATGTTAATTATGTTCTTAATTATGTTTTTTTTTTTCATAAAAATAAAATAAATAAAGTATAATAAAAAGAACCGGTAAGAATACTGTTAAAGTACCGGATCGATAAGCAGTATCGGTAAGAGTAGTAATACCATTAAAACCTTAACGATACCGATCCCTATCAGTAATACAGTGGAAATTAGTAGATTTGGTTAGCATGTTGATTTGTGGTGTGCGCCCCTAAAATTTCTGGTTGTGCCCCTAAAATCTTCAGTTGGGGGCCACTGTGCTCCTAGTGAAAAAATTTAGTCTGGAGCCCTGACACTATGTATTTGTTCGTTGCTAGGAGTCACTAACCTCTTCAAAAAGATACCAAAGGCGAGATTGATGCCGCAGTGAAGGAGCGTGGAATTATACCGATGGATCTAATGTTTCTGGATGAGTGAATGATTCATGTTTTTAACATGACTGTGATATTTTAAAATGACAAAAAAAAAATCGACCGTGGAGGAGTAAGGAAACAGTAGACTGGGTAAACCCAGCCTGATCTGCCGGCGATTTGATTTCGCTCTGCAACTCAGTCTGGAAACCTGTACATTCATTTCTACTGCTTCTGTTACACTTTTGCGGGAACCAATCACAGACTGGCTTATCCACCAAGCCCGCTATTGGCGGGTTTAACACGATGACGGATAGAGAAGCGATGGGTCGTTGCCCGTTGATCACACCTCTTGTGGTCTGATTGGTTGAAGGACTATCCAATTGCGTAAAGAGTAATTTGAATTATGCTCATTGATCACGCCTCTTGTGCAGTAGAAAATACAGAGCAGACTCCCCAGACCAATGTTTAATCTTACATTGAGCTTGGTCTGGTGATAGCCAGAAAAAAGGAAACATAAAAATCTGCAAAAATTACTTATAGCTATTAAAAGTAGCTACTTTATTTACTTGGGTACTGTAGGTATTTATTTATTTGGCTCTATTGTTGAATGATATAAAATTGTTTATTTAATGATCTGTGTACAATACAACTGATAAAGCAATATTTTCTGTCTTTTAGTGGATATACTATAAGAGAGATCTAGCTTTGTTTAAAAAAAACAAGTTGTTCTATTTGTATTTGTATTGTTAACCTTAAATAAAAGTTAAGAATATTTATTATTTTATTTGTAATGTTTTCAGCTCCAATATTCTTAGATCTTTTTAATACATTTAAAACCATTCCGCATAATTCCACAGTTTCAGGGGATATAAAGAAATGAGGACGTTTCGAACAACCCACAAGTGCAGAGTTACTACTCATACAGGTCAGTTTATTTGACCAATTAAAACTGTGAGAAAAAGCAATGCTGTTTGACTTGGTCTACATGATCTAAACTGCATTTGAGTGTGTTGAGAGTTATTTGCTATTCTGAGTAGGGGTGCACCGAAATTTCATCCTTAGGTTTCACTCGCGGTCGAGCTGTTATCACGCGACGCGTCTGCCTATCAAAGATTAAGCATGTCAGCGGTATGAGAACAAATAGAGATGTAATATCCAGCTGAACTACCCATTGTCAGAAGCGACAATCCCCTTGACTACTTGCGCGCGAATGAAGGCCGCTTTCCATTGCTTTCGCGAATTGCACGAAGAATTTATCTGCCCCAAGCAGTGTTGCCAAGTCCGCGGGATGTTTTTCCATGTCCGCGGGTTGAAGCGACCCCAATTATGTGATATTTAGACCCAGGAATGCGAATTTTAGCAGGCAACCCTGCCAAAAAAAACACATATTTTACCCCCCAAATGCCATTTTTCACGGAGAACAGTGACAGACAGTGAGAGACTATTTTAGTGCAGCATCTCATGTTTTTAATGAGAACCATTCTGTGATTTTGTGTGCAGTTATTCAGATAATTGTGGATCTTTTTTGCACAACTGTTAAAAAACTATTTTATTTGATGGAACATAAAACTTGAAGAATAATATTATTTGGTATTATTATTTATATGTATTGTTAAAAATATTTTAGGTTTTGTTATGTAACTTAATAAAAGTTTGTTTATTCTATTGGTTCGTGATTTTTTTTTTTTCATTTCAGATCCATTAAATTCAAGCAATTTATATATATATATATATATATATATATATATATATATATATATATATATATATATATATATATATATATATATATATATATATATATATATATATATATATATATATTAGTATACGTTTTTAAAAGAAGCCATTTTCGGCTTCAGTTTCGGTTTTTGGCCAAGTGAATCCAAAATTTTCGGTTTCGGCACAGAATTTTCATTTCGTTGCATCACTAATTCTGAGTGTTAGTTTGTTGACTGTATGAGACCAGCAGTAGCTACATCATACTGATGATATTCTAATATTGCATCGTGTTGAGCTACATAACATTGATTTGTTTTATAACCTGTCTAATAAAGCACATTTAAAAACGGCATCTCTGTCTCAAAGTCAAAGTTTGTTGCGAAGCTCTCGAACGCCACGTCGATACTGGTCCTCTTTTGATTTCTCATTTTGTTCCAAAGTCTGCTTGCCATGGTCCGTAATGTTTGAATGAAACTACAACAGCGGCCGCTAGACGTTACGCAATTGTCCACGTCTGTTACCATGGTTTCTATGGCAGTAAAGGCGGAAAACGAGGGTAACGCGGATATGACTCCCTCACACGTCCCGGTTCCTTGGTTAAAATCTCAGTTTTCTCAAGATTTACAAATAGTTGGAAACATTTGGGATATTATAAGTACTCAACTGAACAAAGTATATAACACTGGCCTAGTGGTTTTGGGATATTTTACTGCAAAAATCTTACATATTGCACCTTTTGAGCTATTGAGCTCTTTTTCACTGCTTATTGCACTTAAAGCTACACTGTGTAACTTTTTTAGTTTATTCTTAGCTAAAAACACTTAGTTCTTTCAAAAATATATGTGCTCATTAATGTATATTTACTTCTTTCAAGTAATAAAGCATTCTCGTAAGTTTATAATATGCCATTGGGGTTCGAATACGGGTCGCCATATTGCCCCACCATCTTGAAAGTACATTAGCCAAAGAGGGACATACCCGTAAATTCAAGCTTCGCCTTTCGCGTTTTAACACTCGATGGCACCGTGTCGAATGTGGACGAGGTCGAACTGGAAGCCATATTAATCTTGGACTAAACTGGCCACCGTTGGAGTTAAAACGAAATCGGAATTGAGAGGAAGAGAAACTAATATTCACTGAAAATGAAAATACCTGAAAATAGTCCCCAGCACGCTCTCTGTGAAAGCAGGTTGTCACGCTGGTTATGTTGACGGAAGTTAGCCTATTTTCAGGCGCTGTGTAATATCATTGCGTCTCCTTGATTATTATGCAGGAATGAGAGTATAGTTCATTGCCATATCGGTCTAGAAAATCGCAACTTTTCAATTTCCGTTGGTCTTAGTACACGATGTAACTATACACATCACAACATGTAAATAGGAAAATGTTGGCGTTATTTTGTCACTTATTGAGCAGTGGGCTAGCTGGAGCCATTTACCTGCAGTCTTTGTGCTAAGCTAGGCTAGCGGTGGGTGCGTCAGACACGGAGATGAGAATGGTACGTATGGACTTATCTAACTCTGGGGGATACGGTGAATAAGCTAAAGTCCCCAAAAGTCGACGTGTTCCTTTAAAGTGACAGCAGCCTAATAAACCTGCTGCCATTAATAAAAATATCTATATGGCAGTTTTCCCCATGGTATCAATGTCAAAATTGTGGCCAGTGAAAATGCCGAGTGGCTAGTAACTTTGAAAAAGCACTATCCACAGTGACCGGTGAGCAAAAAAGTTTATGCCCTGCAGACATTTCAGGGAGTTCAGAAACGGTGCACACTGATAGAGAGAATAAATCCCTTTGGAGTGACTTTTCGACTTTGCAGAGCTTTTTCATGCTCAAACAGCAAAAATTCAAGAAAGTTGAACATGTAAAAAAAGCATATAGGTCCTCTCTAAAAATGTGCCAAATAGAGGTCTCAGACTTTTGAAACCCAATGCATGTTAAAGTGTGGAAACTCTGCAGCTGCACTGTAGATGAGATCAAAGATTTTCACCCTCCTTTACACTCGTCTGTACGCTGAAGTAATAATAAATCGTTCATCCATGCGTTTACTCACATGGCCGTGCAGGTCTGTGTTGAGCAGCATAAGGGCGCAGGTCAGTGTGTGGACACCGTCTGCGAGACAGAACGAGACACACATTCATATATACTCATGTACGGTCTTCTTATCATATGTAACACATACACACACACACACACACACACACACACACACACACACACACACACACACACACACACACACACACACACACACACACACACACACACACACACACATAAACAGAGAGAGAGCTTTACCTTCAGATAGTGTGAGAGATGAATTGCACTGCAGATATCGACGGGAAAAGTGTGCCAAGATTCGCTCTCTCTCCTGCGTCTCGCCCGTCAGAGCAAACTCTATTAGAAATGCCCTGAAATTAACAAACAAGAGTAAACAAATGCCCCGAGATAAACACAAACAGATGAAGAAAACATTATAACCCTCGGTTATAAATACAGTTTATACAATCCAAAATTAAATGTAAAAATACAATCAGAATTCAGTCCAGAATTTTTAAATTGACTTCAAATCACATACATGCATATATGTATAAAATCCAAAATATCATGTAAAAATATTGGGGTCCAGTATTTTTAAACTGAATTATTTACCATTTGCATATTTAATGTGCTGACCTTAGCGCTTGGTCCAAAGTCATTCCTGTCAAATTGAAGTAGCGCAGATATTCCTCTGCTACCATGCGACTGAAGTCGTTGCTAAAAGGAAGTCAGATATAAAAAAGACAAATCAAAGAAGATGACAATGCAAGAACAAACAAGGGAGACGCAGGAGGCAGGGTGACAGACGTGTCCGAGGCCTGTCAGAGATGCACTGGTGGATGAAAATTCCCATGGTGCACCTGTCAGAGAGAGGAAAGCTCTCAAAGTACTGATGCTCTGAGCAATACAGGCAAAACCAGAGAATAAAAGCTGCATGAAAATCTGCTTTATATAACACTAACACCCCAGCAGCGGCACAGAGACCTGCACAGGACAGAGAGAGACGGAGACGTCACAAGGTCACGGGAAGAACACAGTGAAGATGCTCAAACATGAAATTAAAGTGTACTCCGTTTACTTCTAACATGCTCCTGGTTTCATTGCGCACAATTCAGAAGTGTAGGGGAGAGCGGGGCTCAACCTAACGCTAACGTTTGTGTAAATCCACTTGGGGTTCAGAGTATTTATTTTTTCCCACATTCATTTCACACTTGTCTAGTACAATTATGTGGTTTTGTTTCATTGATGCAGTGTATACTTTTGTCTTGATTTACCCCGAAAGAATGGAAGTGAAGTGTGACAACGTGCCCCATAGGTGGGGCACATTATAACATGAGCATATGACAGCTTAAAATGTTATCTGATATAATCAAAATAATATCCAAGACAAAATAAAATATTTTGTCAATAAAATACACTAGTTAACTTTTATAAATAAAATAATGGATATTTTTTTTTTTTTTTTTTACACACTGCAAAACAGCTGTACAGCATAGTTCAAAACATAATAATAATTAATCATTTCTGAACGCTGACTCTCAGTCTTAATTCACCTTTTTCTCATGGTTTCTCAATATATAGAATATAATATCATAGTTCTAATAGGGGCTCAATGTAACAGTGTGACAACATGCCCCGCCTGAGCAACTGGGATTTAACCGCGGCTCGTGTCTTCTGCTGTTAGATCAGCATTAAAGAACCATCTCACTGTTAAATAACAGATATAATATTACAATAATATCAGATTTGTCTAATTTTATATAAACACAAAATAAAACCAGCTGGCATGTGTGGAAAGTTTTAAACCTTGCGTGTTACAAACAGGGGCGCAACTACCCAGTGCCAGAGGGGTATGCAGCAACAATTTTGGAGTTTTTTACAGTACTATTGTATTGTTGTTGTATTTTCATTAAAAATAGGCTAATAACAAACATAAAAATAAACATTCGTTTGAAAGTAATTAAAGAGGAAATTATGAGTTAAGCAATATCAAGAGCAAGAGTGCTATTTTCCAGAGTAGCCTATATATCAGCACGATTTCAAAATGTGATATTAATTTTATACAACAGTTCAATAAACAACAAGTTGTCATTTTTTACATTTTTGCTCTATTTTTCCAACAAAAATAGATTCAAACAAAGTATAGGTTTCATTCTCGAATAATTCACCGTTTTTTCTCCATCACATATAGTGCATACCCACTTTTTGCGCCACTGGTTACAAATAACCCTGTGTTAAGGCCTGTACACACCGGGACGAATATCGCGCACGCTTATGGCCAGCGTTTTTCGGGATGTTTTTTGGCGCGTCTTGAGTGTTCACACCCAATCGATTTTCACTGGCGATGCGCCAAGTGAACGAACGTGCACATTCAGTAGATGCGCTCCCGGTAGACAAGGTGGTGCTGCGGCACTTTACACTTCTGACACTCGCTTGTCACGCAGAAGAAGAAGAGAGACAATATTTATGTGCTTGCCAAAACCACAGATATATTATGTCTATGGCCAAAACCATTCACACACTTTTTGCTAACTGGCAAGCAGCATTAGCAGCTCATCTTCTTCTTTGTCTGCTTACTACTTCTTCGTCGTATCAATGTGTGCTCGGCAAGAGCGTTTTGTGCTTGAGCGCCACCAAGTCGTGTTTTACTGTCACTTCAGCAGCTCCAGGCACGTGAACAAAAGCGCTGATCTCATTGGTCGGCCAGTTTTTAACGCGCCGCGTCAAAATAAAAAAAACGAACCCGAGGCGTTTTTTTTTTTAAATTACACTTTTGCGCCTGGCGTTTTACGCGTCGGTGTGCACACTCACATTGGCGCCCATTGTTTAGTCACGAGGCGTTAAACGCGCGCGAAAATTGTCCCGGTGTGAACAGGCCTTTAGGTTGTGCCCCGCTCACAACTACTTTATCTAAAACTTTTTATTTTCCTCTGAAAAATGGCTAATAAGCCAATAAGGGCTGCCATCTCCCTTACAAACAATCCGGCAGGAATATCATACAGAAACAATACAGACATTTTTCAGCTAATTTACCAGCAAGACACAAATTTAAATCCTGCAGGATTCCTTTAGGTTATTTTTGTAAGGGCTACTGGTTATAGTGGTAACTTCATATCTCTTTTTTCACTTTTAAATAAAAGCGTTTGTTTGCCAAATGTTATTTTTCCTACATCTTGAACATTTTAGTTTTACAAATGGGGACTGTATCGTTTTACACATCTTTGATAGATGAACAAATAATGTTCTTGATCATCACATTAAAATATCATTTAAACTGGATAATGTTTAGAGCTTTGAAGTGCTGAAAAAAGTGTGACACACTTGAAAGTCCTTGCAGAAGTGCTTGAGTTTCACTCCCAAAAGGTTGTACTAACCCAGAGATGAATAATGTAAAAACATTTGTATATTTCTGCCACAATACCATGGTTACAGTTAGCGTTGCTACATTAAATCCATGATGAATTTTGCTGATTTGTGGACTGAAAGCCTTCTTTAACCTGTTCACTCATGGCACAGTGTTTCTCCTGGTTTCCACGTCAGTGTAGTTTGATCTGATATGGTTTATAACAGAATTCTTCACTAGATCTCGCAGCGATGTTATTAATTCTGTGGTGAGCGCTGCGTAGCAACAGTCTAACGTGCTCCAGATCGTCTCGTGAGTAAACCTGTTCTAAGCTCAAACGAGTAGTACGGTTTCATTCTGCTTTCATTTGCCGTTTAATGTTTTCATATGCAACATAAAAAGCAGCTCTTATCAGTTGGGCAACGTGCTGGTGGCACCAGTGCGACCTCTAACAAAATTTAGTCGCACTGGCAGGAAAAAAAATTGAAAAAGGTACACACTCCATCAATTAGGGTTAGAAGAACTGTTGCCAAACATGCTAGAAACACTAATCACTGCAATAATGATCCAGTCTTAGACTCTTAAACCTTTGCCCATTTAAAGCCAATTTATTTTTTGTCTGGGTACTGTATATATAAATATTATTAAGATAGCATACCTCTGAAGGGAACATTCAGGACATACAAGCATGAGAATTGAGGAGGATTTACTCACTTTTTACTCAAATGACGTGCAATGTCACACTTCCTGAAGCCATCAAGGTTGAAGAGCCTTTTGGCCAGACGTTTGGCAGATTCCAGGTCGGCGCGGTTGCTGAGAGTTTCATTACTGCCTAAACCCAAACGCTCGCACAGTTCCTGATCCAACTCTGGGTCTGCGGTAATGCGGGGAGTTTTCTCTCTGAACAAATACACAAACACACACAAATAAAGTTCATTCTTTTGTGCTGAAGTGAATTATGATCTCTGACAACTGAGCTGGGGAACACGCATTTCCAATAATGATCAAATCCTGAACTACATTTGCCCCCTTTTTTGGTTGTGGTAATATTAAAGTACCATGTAAACACCATAGTGCATGAATATGGTAATCATTCAGTGTTATATAATTCGGTACTCCATCACTTGACTTGACTTGACCATCACAGAACCATTGCACCACTTCAGTACTTTTTTGTAAGTGATGAAAACAGAAATAAAATGTATGAATGATCACTATTTCATGATAAAGGTACATTGTAACTTTCCTAAGAAGCACAAACGCCATTACAAGATATATAGGCAACAATTACTAAAATTTAGCATGGTCAATTCTGATAAACTGTGTTACAATTTTACATTTTTTGGAATAATATAACCATAAAGTCATAACAAATAGAAGTGTGTGAATTATGCAGAGACCAAAATCAAACTAAACAAACATTCTTTGATATAGCCACCGGCAAAAATATTCAGAAAGCTTCTTCCATTGTTTGAAGGAGATCACATGTTAAATTTGGCTGAATAACTGTAGTATCTGTGAGATTTTGGCATAGACCGTGGTTACCAAGCTAAATAACAAACACAAACAGCTTTACAGTCAGAAATCATTTCCACTTTGTAACTCTGTTAAACTGCTATTGTGACCTATTGATCCGATTTCCCCTGGTTTCTATAAATGAACGTGGGAGGCTGAGTGCCAGCAGTCCTCATCTCAACCCTTCTTATCAATGACTCATGCTAAATCCACAGGAAAAACAAACCACGGGCAGAAATGTGTGAAACTCAAACAAAGACGTCTGGAAGCAGAGCCGTTCTTAAAGAGACAAGCACAGCAAATGAGTGGTTACTCCATATCAGAGTTATTATTGTTAACTAAAACTACCACTAAAACCAACGACCTCACTTGTCGTACGAATCATAGAAATCATACGAATTGACCAACTCGCCAAACACGTATGATTTAGCAAAAATCGTACCAATTCGTACGAGTGAGGTCGTACAAATTCGTACAAATTAGCCACCACGTCAAATATGTACGAATTGCTGTGAGATCGGGTTGACTAAAACCATAAAAAGTGAAAAAAAAAAAAAAAAATGTAAGGCTAATTTTCAAGGCATTATTTCCCATTTTACATTTAGATTAATGTACTAATGTATTGGAGTACTAAAAAAAAGTTGCTGGACTTAAACATAAGTTGATTGTACTTAAAAATGCATGTCATTTTAACTTAAATTAAATTAAACTGACTTTAAAAAATTAGTTGAATCTTGCATAACTATTTTGATGACTTAAAGCAATGTAAAAACATATGTGGTCATAACTTGATGATCATAAGATTTTTGTTATTAGGCAAGGCAAGGCAAGTTTATTTGTATAGCACATTTCATACACAATGGCAATTCAAAGTGCGTTACATAAGAAATAAGAATACCATGTGTAAGAATTAAAAATAAAAACAAGGATAATTAAAACAGTTGTATTAACATCACCAGTGGCCATTAAGTGAACTGCAGCCAGCAACTCCATAGTGACGCGATTTTCTCTGCAATCGTCCCAATTTTCGTCCCAATCATCCTTCACATAAAATCTTTCTACGGGCTTTCATAAACAAGGAAGCGCGGGAAGGTCTCGTTTTTTAAGTTGTTTACAAGCCGTTCACACATTGGCAATAAAAATAGCGATTAATGCATGAAAATTCTGAAATATAGCCCCTTTAATAAAAATAATACAGACATATGATATCATTAAAACTTTGAAATGAAAAGGTAACACTTTATTTTAAGCCGACGTAGTTACCCGTTCACTGTAATCCCGAATAAGTAGACAAAACTCAAAATAATTGAGGCAATCGGTTACATAAATTTTTTGAAGTTAAGAAATTAAAAATTTAAGTCAACAGAACTTGCAGATTTCCATTTTGTACTCATACATTTTAATTGCTCTTAACTTCAAATATTTGAGTAAGGTAATTCATACGTTTAAATTAAAATGATCAACTTAAATATTTTTAGTAGTAGAAAACTTAACACCTTAACATTAATCTTGCACAAAAAACATTACATAACACTTAATTTTAGCATTTACTCTCCTTTTTGCGTGTCATGGCAAAGCATGCTGGGAAATAGAAATCCCAGCCCAGTTTCAGTTAAATTTAATTGTTAGTCTAAATTAAAAGAAACAATTTCATAAAACTCAAAACAATGAAACAATTCAGATTACTTCAAATATGTCAGTTTTGAGAACTCAAAAGAAAAAGAAAGTTCTAAATACTTACAAAAGTTAATTTGATTGAATTAATTTGTTTAATTTGAGTAGGCTCTACTCATTTTCAGCGTTGAGGTTGACAGTGTACATGTACTTACTACAGTTATAACAGTAAATTATGCATAATTACAGGTATCTAACCCTAAACCAAATCATAACCCTAACTTTAAGTCCATAGTAAGTACATGTAATTAATTAATATTATTTGGTACTTATATGAATACGTAATGTAACTTAAAATAAAGTGCAACCAATTAAAATAAAACCAGAAAATAGAAAATAGAACTCAAAATATTAACAAAAACTATAATAGTATATCAATGATATGATATAAATAACACTGCTCCATATTTCTGGATGGATCATCTAAAGGCCTGTTGACACCAGAAAAAAACTTGGCGCATCGCCAGTGAAAATCGCTTGGATGTGAACACAAAGTTTCTCGAAAAACGCTGGCGATAAACATTGCACGACAATTGTCTCGCTGTGCACAGGCCTTAGGAGTGAACAATTTGATAGTCAGACATAATTTTGGCCAAAAGAAAAACCACACCGTTATTAAAGCATGACTATTACGATTGCTCATACGGATCAAACCAATAACAAAATAGACAAATGCTTTAATAAAAATCAATTCGCTGCAGTAAATACTCACAGATTCTCAATTGTGAATATTGTCGGCTCATTGTGGATTTTCTGGGTCAAATCCTAATCCTACCCACCCTATAGTAAGTATATAAATATATAATTACACTGTGATGACACCATAAAATAAAGGGCAAAACTTTATTTTAAAGTGTCCTTGTTACACGTGTTACATGTGGATACTCTAGTAATTACTATGAATTGCTTAATTACATGCAACTAACCCTGAACCAAACTCTCATCCTAACCCTTACCCTACAGTAAGTACATGTAGTATATTGTATAATTACACTGTAACACGGACACTGTAAAATAAAGTGTAACGGGTTTGGTTTAGGGTTAGTTATCAGTAATTATGCATTATTTACTGTTACTACTATAGTAATACTGCGTTCCAGGCAGGTTTTTAGACCCGTAAGTTACGACTTCAAACCACGACTCACGACTTTGTAGCGTTTCAGGCAAGGAATTGTGGTAGCTAGATGTAAACAAAGCATGGCAGACCGTACAGGGTTTATTCTCATTTACTATCACCAAAGGTGCTTACTCCTTGCTTATTTGAGGGGAACGGAGGAGAAAAAAATGGTGAATAAAGCAAGAGAAGCTGTTATACCTTTTATTTTACGTTTTCCATGTACGACTTTCATAAACACCACATCGGTAGGGGCTGCCATTGTTGTTTCGCAGGCTATGTGATGTCAGAGCTCGTAACTGGGAGTACATCGATCTAGTACGAGTTCACGGCATAGACCGTAAAAAAATATGGACGACGCGACTTCATTGACTTCCGCTGACCAGAGTTGAAGCTTTCATAGGCCCGCTCACGGCGCTGACATCTTGGGACCAAGTCTGCGCAGTAGCGATCTCAGGACCGGAGTTGCGCAGTAGAGAGCAGGAAGTAGGAAATCAAAAAGCCCGCCCACACTCTCACAGATGCAGAACAATTCATTATGTTGGTGTGAAATAAACAGTTATAGAAATGTAGAAATGAAAGCTAAAGCTCCAAACCTCCTCCCGAAAAATCCCAAAAAAAGTCTGTTAGTGCCTTAGTGACAACTTCACTCAGAGAAGCCGTCAATCTCAGCTGTCAATCATGACATCACACCCCCCGTTTTTATAGTATCAAATAACTAACTAAAACTAAACTTATTTAAAAAACGAACACTTGAAATGAAATCATCGTCATAAAAACTGCCTAAAATGACAGAAACCATCTTTAGGAAACAATTATTTGAAGTGTAATTTAATTGTTTAGTGTGTCTCGCGTCCAGGGATGGGAATAGCAGCGTTATAGATAAACGGCGTTACTAACAGAATTATTTTTTTCAGCAACGAGTAATCAAACGAATGACTGTTTCTCCCGTTACAACGCTGTTAGCGTTGCTGAGAAAAACACGTGGCGTTACTATAATTGAGCTCACTGAAGCGTTTTTCATCCGAACAGGCTCTCTGTCAGTCGGACCTGCAACGTTTTTCTTTCTCTGGATGGTTGGTTGGTGTGTGTGTGTGTGTGTGTGTGTGTGTGTGTGTGTGTGTGTGTGTGTGCGGGCGTGCATGCCATGCGCGTTGGGGGGGTGGGTGTGGTTGTACACATAACTGATGATGATTGGTGGGTGGGAGACAAGATTGAGGTTGATAGGTTGAGTTCACACACACACACACCTATGACACACGCATATGCACAGTCACACACACCAAGTCCAACGACTTCAAAGGTAGCTTTCGCAAACTGGAAGTATAAGCGCTACTTTTCCCTCGTTGAGGTGAAAGGTAAGAATGTTTATGTAACATGCAACTTATGCCCAGGAAGAAAGAGTCTCTCCCCTCTCCACGCCTGCTGCAAAAATAATATTATTGTTGCTGTATAATATTTTTGTTGCGGCCGCAGTACATTATAAAAGTAGCGCAAAAAAACGCAACCCGTAATTTTTCCCGCGACTCCTTTTTTAAAATAGCCCAATTGTGCGGGAAAACCGCGACCCTGGCAACTATGGGTTTATGAACTATACTGGGACCAACCACAGGGGGGCGATTGAGGCGCGGAGGCTTCAGTTTCTGAGAGGAGCACTACAGGCTTGGTTCACGGGTGGGAAGTCACGGGTTTGACTGCCGTTCCAGTGCACTTTCACGGGTAGAAGGTTGGAAAAACGCCGGTTACGGGTTGCCTGGAATGCGGCATAAGTACATGTAAATGGTAAATGGACTGCATTTATATAGCGCTTTTTAACAGACCAATGGCCATCCAAAGTGCTTTACACATTGTCTCACATTCACCCATTCACTCACTCATTCACACACCGACGGCGGTGTCAGCCATGCAAGGCGCCATCCAGCTCGTCGGGAGCAGCTGGGGTTAGGTGTCTTGCTCATGGACACCTCGACACTTGGTCAGGTGGAACCGGGGATCGAACCACCAACCTTCAGGTTTGTAGCCAACCTACATGAACCACTGAGCCACTGCCGCCCAGTGTAGTAACGTGCAGTGTTGGGGGTAACGCATTACAAGTAACTTGAGCTACGTAATAATATTACATTTTCCAAGTAACGCATTACTTTTCAAATTTACAACAAAATACCTGAGTTACTTTTTCACATGAATTTGACTGACAGCTCTCCTGCCCCCATGTTGAGAAAAATAAGTGCAGAGGCGTTGTGTGTAAACATGATGGTTATTGTAGTTCCAGACTAAATGTGAGCATTTATTTATCTCACTTGCACAATAAAGATTCAGTACTCCTCAAAATGATTAAAATCAGTCAAATGCAAAATCAGAGTACTATGCAAACCTCCAATAATTAAATGTTAAATAAAACAACTATTTTTATGCAAGATCTACCTTTATATTTAATTTACCAATGTCTTGCTGCTGACCTTTGATGATGAAAATTACTAGATTTTTTTGTTTTTATTGGTAAAACTTTTTTCTCCTGCATCCTATTCTACCATTATCCAGAATGGCAGCACAGCAGAGCTGCGCCCTCTACTGTTCATGCGTCAATTTGCATTTTTACCTCAGCCTGGGGCTTATTATTTAAATTTTGGTATGAAAAGGTCTTTACCGTTGCACAAAAATATAACTTTTTTTGTTATAAACAAAAACAAGCCCAGGTGAGGAAAAAGTAACGCAAAAGTAACGTAATGCATTACTTTTCTTAAAAAGTAACTAAGTAACTCAATTAGTTACTTTTTAAGGGAGTAACGCAATATTGTAATGCATTACTTTTCAAAGTAACTTTCCCCAACACTGGTAACGTGTAACAACGTCACCATAAAATAAAGTGTTACCCTGGGTTGTTGCTAGGTTTCTGTAACAGTTAGTAACCATTTTCGCTGAATACTTTCAAGTTAAACTCATTAGGACACTGTACTCCTCCTAACACAGGAGTACAGTGATGATCTGCATCCTTTCCAAACCGTGTGTACCTGTACGGCGTGTGGCAGCGGGTCAGGATGCTCCTCTTCTCCGGCGCAGAGCAATGCCAGCAAAACACTGATTGTCGAGCTGTTTTCCTCAGACCACCTCTGCCAAAACGCCTCTCTGATGCGAATCTCTGGATCTGAGCCATGTTTGCATTAACGCTCCACCTGAGCCGCTCGCCCAGCGACTACGCTCAATTATCTCCTCAGGTGTGTGTGGACATCTTTCCTGCTGTTATAATCTATTTGTGACTGAATTAATCTGTCGTTTAGTCATCAGATGTCTGTATTCTAACAATCCTCGTAGAGCTGTTTAATTCGCCTCACAAACTTGACAGATTTGTCTTTCCAAATGAGTTTCTCTCTCTCTCTCTCTCTCTCTCTCTGTAAACTTTGTTGACGCTCCCTAATGACCTTCTCAGTTCAGTGTGGCATCTCTCATCTCTCAGTCGCTCTCCTCAGTTCACACACACTTTAAAACGCCTTGTTTTCTTTCTCACGATTCTTTAGAATAATGATAAACAAAACGCTCATTTGCTCACGAACAGACCAGCTGAATCCCTCCTCAAATGAGTGTTTAATCTTACACGTACAGTAATAATTTACAGGTGTAAACAACCCCGTTCTGCAAAGAGAATTTCACAATGAATTATAATTGAAAGTATTCACTTGTGCATTTAAGTGTTAAAACTCTGCAGTACAGTTTTTTGCGGTAAACATCAATGAGTCAGTAAAAGTGACATGACTGATAGTGGGCAGTGCAGTGTGGGTAAACCAGAATAAATCTGATCATACATTCCATAACTGCTGCTTCTAAAACTGACAAAAAAACTAGCAAAGAGAACGAAATAAAGGATGAGCTTTAAATTTGCTCACATACACGCAATACCGCACAAAAATTTGGGGGTCAGTATGATTTTTTTGTAATAGAAATTACAATTTTTATTCATCCAATTGATCAAAATCGTACAAAGGATTTCTATTTCATCAAATAATCCTGAAAACAAAATGTATCATGGTTTCCATAAAAAAATATGAAGTAGCACAACAGTTTGCAACATTGATAACAATCATAAATGTTTGTTGAGCAGTAAATCATCATATTAGAATGGTTACTGAAGGATCATGTGACACTGAAAACTGTGGAGTAATGATGATAAATTCATCTTTGATCACAGGAATAAATGACATTTTACAATATATAAAATTCTTTTTTTTATATTTCCAAATATTCTGTTTTACTGTATTTTGAATCATACAGACCCCAAACGGTTGTGTATATTCACATGCAAACAGCTTTATGATGAATCTTACACTATTGTTCTCTGTGCTCTTACCTATGGAGGTTGGATGAAATCAAAAACGGAGAGAAAGAGAGAGCTAAAGAGTGTTTTTCTGTGGCACTGGGCTTTGTCTAAGCACTTCCACAATGCTGCTACTGTTCCTGCCACGCTGATTGAACAACACGCAAACAATTTTAATTGGCATAACAACTGCGCACACTCATTATAAGATATCTAAGGATTTGATTGGTTCACGGGTTGGCTAACCCTGGGCTCCTCCAGAAGGTTCTAAGGGGGTCCCCAGAAAATTTCAGAGAATAAAAAGACAAAGTAAAAAATGTTTAAAGGGTTAGTTCACCCAAAAATGAAAATTCTGTCATTAATTGCTTACCCTCATGTCGTTCGACACCCGTAAGACCTCCGTTCGTCTTCAGAACACAAATGAAGATATTTTAGTTGAAATCTGATGGCTCAGAAAGGCCTCCATTGGCACAATGCACGGTTCACACTTAAGACCCTTAAAAGGTACTAAAGACGTCGTTACAAAGTCCATCTCACTACAGTGGTTCTAAAATAACTTTATGAATCGGCGAGAATAGTTTTTGTGCGCAAAAAACCCCTAAATAACGACTTATATAGTGATGACGATTTCAAAACACGGCATCATGAAGCTTCGAAGCGTTATGAATCAGCGAGTCGATTCAGCAGTTTGAATCGCCAAATTTCAGCAGTTTGGCGGTTTAACACGCGATCCGAATCATGATTCGACTCACTGATTCATAACGCTTCGAAGCTTCATGATGCCGTGTTTTGAAATTGTCATCACTATATAAGTCGTTATTTAGGGTTTTTTGGCGCACAAAGTAATTAATGACAGAATTTTCATTTTTGGGTGAACTAACCCTTTACAGTCTAACAAACATTCTAACTGTTTCATTTCTAAATGTTTCTCTCCTTTCTTGCCGTATACATACTTTCCAGAATCGTATATGTTTGTTTTGTATCTCTCGAGTGAGTTTTTCTCACTATAGTCCCCTGTATCTCGCTCACTGGGGTTGTAAGGCGGTATTCTTAACGCAGTAAGTAAGCTGCTTTCATACATTTATTGTGAAGTCATTTTTAATTTAAAATGTTCTTCTGCAGGTATACATCCAACATTAAGTATAGCCAATTTAAGTTTGGAAACGATATGTTGCATTTATAATGTCACACTTACTATTTATCTAACAGTTTAAATGTTTTTTTCATACATACAAATATATAGATGGGTTTTAGGAGCACATAAAAGGTTCATCATATTTGGGGGTCCTTGGCATCATAAAGTTTAAAAACCCCTGGGCTAACCAATGCCAATCCATTATGCACAGTATTTAACCTGTTGCACCTGATCAATATCCAACTTAGGAATTTCAAAGCAATATTTCCTGATGAAATGTGGGTGGTTTGATCAATAGGGATGCTTGGTTCTAATAGTGACACAAATAGCACTTATGAGTGACTGTCACCACCTAGTGGTTTAGTTGAGCTCCTACAGGAGTGATGTGCTGTGCTGCACACTTAACATTTTACAGCAGGTGCTAACTTGTTTTATGAGACAAGAGACATGGCAGATTTAAAATATAAGAGTACAGCCTATAAATGAGGATTTATGGAGCGAAATTCTGATTGTGGAAATAAATATAATTTCTCAAACTATTCCCAGCCTCCCTGTTTTCTATGTTTGCCTCAAGGTGATCTATGCGGCAGTTACTTCAGTTCTCTGCCAGCAATCTGCTTTGCCTTTCATCTGTCCTTCTCTCTCTCTCACACACACACAACATATTGCTTACAATCCACCTCAAGTAATCTATCCTGTCAAACCAAACTGAAAGTGGAATGTGAATATACAGTACATAATTAATAAAATACATGAAATATTTAATATAAAATCATGTAAATGAATTTAGACTAAGAAAATCACAAAATTAAAGTGCCCCCTCTCAAAAATGATACCATTTTAAATGTTAATTTCATTTAAACATTTAAATTTCATTTATACTCTAGAGAGTATTGCCATTCTCTCTAGATTATGAGGTGAAATATAACGAACACTTCACAAATCTGAACAAGATTCACCAAGTCACAGTAAATAAAAGTACAGTATGTTTCACTTCAAAAAAGACTGCTGCTTGCAAACTCCATCTGCTGGAGAAACTGAACTATTGCAAATAATATATTGCTGCATCCCAATTCGCCTACTTGTACTATGCCCTAAAAGTACACCCTGTTTTTGTGAAGAAAAAGTACATACTTTTGAGTGTGTAACAGAAGAGTAGGCGAGCTTTAGGACAAACTACTTCATCATAACTGCGTCTTTAACGTACAGCTCTGTCACTTAGTTACGTGCTTCCTCTCACCATTTAAACTGCCCTGTCACACACAGGGCCGGCGTTTGCTATAGGCGAGCTAGGCGGTTGCCTAGGGCGACAAATGTGTTGGGGGCGCAGCCAGGCGCCCTCTAGTGGCGCCCTTAAACTTATTTCCCATTAAGCATAGAATTAAAACAAGCGAAATAAAACATACTGTTTATTAAACATGATCATCCTTGGGCGCCCCCTCAGCCGCACGTTTAATTACTTAACCTGATTATTAGATTGAATTGAAAGTGAATATTGTCTAGCACAGGCGTTATGTCAAGCAATTGGTCATCACTGGCGCGTTCTTCAAAAATGAAGCGGTCTAAACCCTCGAGTACACAGGGACGGAAAAAGAGAAAGGCAGACGATCACAAGAAAGCCCAGTATAGAGGTAAGTCTTCTCATCTCAGCCATAAAGGTGTCAAACGAAATAAATTTACTTCGTATTATCGATATTATCAACTAATATTGGACGGCATTGGACGTTTTATTGCTGTCACTAAGCTATCACTAGCTAGCTAGTTATCTACATATTACTACGCATTTCACTGACAATAAGGAAATCCAGACGAGCCAAATTTTAATGCTGTGTCAATTTTGAAGGTGAATATAAATGCCAGAAACAACTGTTCATCTTTTATTATCTAAGATAGGGATAGAGCTACAATAACTTATATATTTTAATTTTGTAGTGGTAAGTACAGTGTATCTATAATAGCACTTTTGTTTGTAGAGGGTATAGTTAATCCAGTTTATGGGTCATAATTTGCTTAAGTGTCTTTACAGGTGCTTAAGAGAGTTTTTGCACAGTTTATGGAGTTAATATTTGGTAAATATCCTTGAACATTCTTTCTAGCATTTGTGTATGACCAATTTATTGCAGTTGATCCTTCAAGTCTTAACTTTCTTGATTAAGTGTTGGAGTGACTATAAAAGCATTTTTGTTTGTTCATCCATAGTTTGAGTCATAATTTGTTAAATATCCTCCAACTTTCTTTGTAGCATTTTTGTATGTGCAATTTATTAGAGTGTATCATTTAAGTCATAATTAGCTTTTTAAGTCTTGGAGTAACAATAGGAGCATTTTTGTTTATATAGTTTTTATAAATACTTAACCCATTTGTGCCCAATTTTTTCTGAATGGCATGTTCTGCATTTATTTTCCCCAGGTTTTTGTATTTTTTCTTGAAAATCGTATTTGAATCTGTGGCAACTATAGTTGCCGGTGGGCAAATATGTTGTATGCACCCCTTCAATGTCATTTAGCATCTAACTCAAAATAACTGCTTTCAACAGATCAATCTTTATTCATAATCAAATTTATTATGTTTGACTAAGTATACTAAAAACTATAGATCTGTTGTAAGATGTGTTTTGTTTGGATGATTCTAGAGACCTTCATGATTATGTTGATATATATATGTCAACAAAAAATACTTATTAGTAACATGAAAATGACCTTTCTTTGGGAGGGTTTGCCTTCGTTGTGCTCCCTGGAAGTAGGGGTAGGAAGTTGGCAGTCTCATGTGACAGGAAGGAAGTTAATATATTTTTTTTTTCTTGAAATCCTTTATTTGGTTGTCTGCTTGTGTGTCATTAAGATATAAAACATGGATAATATCTAGAAAAATACTTACAGAAGGAAAATGACAACTATACACTGGCAACTATAGTTGCCGGTGGGCTTAACAATTAGGGGGGGGGGGGGGGGGGGGGGGGGGGGGGGGGATTATGGGCGCAAAACTCAATCTCGCCTAGGGCAACCAAAGAGCTAGAGCCGGCCCTGGTCACACATCTTGTCGTAGTTAAAATCATCCACATTCAATTGAATTGAATTGAATTTCCTACCGTTTCTGAGAGAAATATAGTAGCACGTTGATCTGCCAGTCATGGTTCTCTCATGCTAAGAACTCTCCTCATGTGTTTGCAATTTGCATAATGATGCATTTAAAAGTTAATGACCAAACGTATCTTTACAAGTTCACAATGCTGTTGCAGATGAAATGTATAATGTGGATAACCTCAGGTTAGATACGGATTATTAATCACTCAAACAAATCTCTCTACTTAACCGTCTGACTTGCACATCCGCCATGTTTGTAGTTTTTTTTACACTTTTTATCTGTGTTTGTAGTTCTAATCAAATAATTATTACGTGGGCGATATTAGCCGTTAGAGTGTGCATGGATCTGCGCTTCGGATTCTAACCGGAAAAAGTAGACCATCCGGGTATCTTTGGAATACTCATTTCAACATACTACGATTTGGGACACATTAATTCTAATTTCGAATACTATTTAGGACGGATAGTCCTAAATTGGGACAAATTGGGACGCAGTCTCTTAGTCTATGAGCAATAGCATATTAGTATCTGTATGAAGGACAGGTATTCGGGTCTCTCTGGAAGAAATGATAGCAATATCTCAATGGGATTCTCCTGGTTAAATAAAGGATAAATAAATACTCAGAATGACATACTTCCATGGCATTTGCCACAAAAAAACAAACAATTCCTCACTTTAGTGATGAAAATGACACAAACCTGGGCAGTGAAAGTGGTGGGTTGGTCTGCCAGCTCTGCCCGTTGCGATCATCTGACCCACTGCTGAGACGTTCACTGGACGGTGCCCGTGTGGCATCGGTGTCCCCTGTTATGGTCAGCACAGACTCTGAGAGGCTGGGCATCTCTACGTGAGCCAATGGAGCAAAGCTGAGCTCCACGATTTGCCGCACACTCTGGTAGATCTGACCGTGCATTTGTGGAGTCAGTGTCGGGAGGTCAAAGGTCAGGACAGTTTGAGTGCTGGAGGTCAGATGGTCGAGACTGTCCAGACTACTGTAGGATGTGCCCTTGGCACGATGCGACTCCATGATGTTCTCAAAATGCCGGCTGAATGTGTCCAAACTGTCTCCGGACTTTCTCTGAGGGCCACGGACCAGGATGGGAGATTTCAGAGCTGGGTGGTCGTTAATGAAATGATCTCGGGGCCTAAAAAAAGATGATCTTGTTATTTCTGTTATTCTGCACCACATTAAATCTTTACACAGTTTTTTTGAAAGAATAAATCAGTGTGTGTGTTTGCCACTTCCCACCTCTTTAGCATTATGCTGTAAAACTCTTCTCCGGCTCGCTCCTGGTCAGCCATCAACCTCCTCACATCGCCCTGCATCCTGACAGAGACCCAGCTCGCAACATCCTCCTCTTCCTCCGCTCCTTCCTCCTCCTCCCCATCCTCCTGTCCATCTGTTCTTTCATTCGGCATCTCTCCTAGAGGGCTGCTCCCAGCACAGGAAGTTCCCATGACACTTCGGTTACTTCCAAACGCTGAGTCAGCATCCTCTTGCTCTGCTAACAGCACTTCATCTATGTCTGTCTCTCTGTAACATCGTAACGGAACGGCGTCCAGATCGGTCTCAGAGTATTTTAAAGTTCGCCGAATTATGCCCGTTTTGGGGGAGGTGCCTGGGGCGGCAGGGGGTGGAGTCACTAGCTCCACCTCTACGTGTTGAACATCATGATTGGCTCTGAGAGCGAGCTCCTCAAGTGGCAGAAAAGAGGGCGGGATTGGGGTGGAGTGTCCACTTGGTGGAGCTGTGGAGGATTCTGGAACATCTAAGTGGATAAAATATAATACTCATTCAGCTATGAAGGGAAATAAATCAATCCATTTTGGTGCCATTGATACTGACAAGGTTTTGCTGATGACTATTCCAGCTCAATGATATTGCAGTGCATGAGTTACTCAAACACTTGCATACACTTGTACTTCTGCCTTAAAATAATCATAGAAACTAGAGATGCTCCGATCAGCATTTTTGGGGCCGATCACCGATTACCGATCACCAAGATCATGATCTGCCGATTGCCGATCACTGCCGATCACAGAATGGCAGGGGAATGGCAATCTTTTATCTATAATCTTGCAGAGTTTGCACCATTTGTAGAAATGAAACTAACTCTAAATTAACTGAGTCAAGATCTTGAAGAACCACCAAGTGTTTATTTTAGAAAATGAGATGACTTAAGGCTACTGTGGGCCATCTTTCCCAAATAAATGTATATAATAAATGTATATTATTATCTCACTTAAATATTTGATCATGCAGTGCATTTTTGTTTTTAAAAACAATTTTTCAGGTAGGTCTAACATTAGTATTGAGGTAAGAAATACTAAAGACATTTAATAAGAAATCAAATGTAAATTAATATTGGTCTTCCCTGAATAAATTTAATTAGATTAATCCTTACACTTAAGGTTGCAAAAGTTAGTCATTCAAGAGCAGTGAGTGTAATAAAGGTTCATCAAACACCACAAGACAAAGAGAAACTGCGAGACAGCAGCAGTTTATTCGACAGCTGTCACTTTAAGAGCGAACACGGATACGGTTACACACAGCTGCACAAACGTTCACTCGCGAGTCACGACGGGGTTTACGTGCACACTCGTCAAGACGGTCATTTAGTACATACATTTGTGTGTATCTGAAAATTTCATTGCAATTTGTACTCGCAAGCTTTTTGTGAGATGGCCTGTGTGTGTGTGTGTGTGTGTGTGTGTGTGTGTGTGTGTCTCTCTTCAGACCGTGCGCGCGAGTGCTGAGCGGTTTGAACACTGGCAAGACTTAAAAATAAATGCAAATGGTAAACTTTAGTGACGATGCGACACTGCCTCGATTGTGCAAAGTGGCAAATCCTGTGTCAACTGTGCAGCTCGATTTTAGTGCACATGCGATGCGCTGATGTGAAGCCATTTGAGCATTTTGAAAGGGAGAGAGAGAGCGCGCGCACGCGGTGATTCACGCGCACTGTTTGTGAATTTACGTCCCACAGAAAGTTTTCAAATGACTGCGTAAGTTATTTAATATAGAAATATGAATTGTACCTCACCTTCAGCATTATAATTGTTTTACCCGCGCTGGAAAGAGAATGAGACTGTGTCGCTGCATATCATGCCCTAGCTCTCACGGCAGGTGCGGGTTTTATGTGTCGTCAGCATGCGATCGGTTCATGAGATCGGTCTTTTTGGAGACCGCCGATCAATCATCCCAAAGCGATTATCGACCGATCGAGATCGGTTGCCGATCAATCGGAGCACCCCTAATAGAAACCCGCAATTAATTGCTTTTTTATCAATCTGAATGATCTTAAATTTAGATCAGTGATACTATAGAGGTCAACAGGCTACTTACTCTTCTCTCGTTCACTGGCAGTGTTTTCTGCTGGAGTGCCAAACAGAAACTCCCACTTGGCACGAGCAATTTTCTGACAGTGCAGAGATGGACCTGGCACCAAAGAACCGCCATCCGACTGGATCACCCACACAAAATCAACACATTAGTTTATAATAAACAGTAAACTTAGTGCACTTGCAAACAAAGGGTCTCATTCATTGTAAGGAACTTTAAATGGTTCTTGTTTAAGAATTAGACCATTTATGTAAAAATGGTTTTACGAACAATGTCTCACCTGTATTCCGGATGACGGGTGATCTGAATGGTTGCTGTTCTGGCTGGACTCAGGTGAGATGCAATCTCTGTCTCCTAGGCTTCCCGTAACTCCACTGGAGCTCGGGGATGACCCAGCCAAAGCCTGGTGTTCTCCAAACCCCTGTTCATCTTCCCCTCTCTCCCCATCTCCCTCTTCTAAAACCACTGGCCCTAGAAGCAAAGCCTGCCTTCTCCTCCATTCTGCCTGTCTCTGTTGCTGCGTTATCCTGGTCATCTCCTCTACTCTTTCCCCTGGGCTGTGGCTAACACTCTCCTCTCCTCGTTTTGTGACCTCAACCCTTTTCCTGTAGACTGGACTGCTGCTCTTGAGAGTCCCTTCAATTTTCTCTGTCAAACTGAACTTCACTTCCTCTTTCTTTGCCTGCTCTTTCCACTGCTGTCTAGATGTCCAACTGACTGGAGAATCGTCCACACTCTGACCGATGAACAACCGCCTGGAGATCTCCACGCTTTCTGCAATGACATGGTCATCCCAGTCATCCTCGTCCAGGAACCAGGGTTCCCCGGAGGTCCACTCCTCTCCAGTGTACTGTGGAGGCTTATGACGGTGTAAAGTGGGGCTGTCAGAGATTGGCAGGTCAGCTCTAAGCTGACGAGGATCTCGGAGTGGAGAACACACGTCTGCATTGGACAAACTTGGACGAAGAAGACGAGACGGGAGGGCTGGAGAATCAGGGGCTCCCACTGGGACAGAGCAGAATGAGTGATTGGCCAGGTCATCTCTTAAATCTGAGCTCTTAGAAGCTTCATGCAGGTGCGGAGGAACCCCATTTGTTGTAGAATGGTCTTCATGCACAGGTATGTTCATCTTAACAGCCAAATGCTGCACTGGACTCTGTTGCAAGGTCTCATGCTGGATTTCTCTAGAAGGATACCCATAGTTTGTGCTGCTTGGATTAGATGAACCTCTGAAAACAATGGGAGGGGGAGAACTGCGGACCTCGTTGAAAATTGTTGACACCTTGGTGGCTTCTTCTGCAATCTTGCGGGCAACCTCAGGGCTGTTCAGGGCTGAGGAGTTATTGCTGCCACTCAGCTGGTTCAAACCATGAGTGGGTGTGTTTGTAAGGCTGGTTCTTTGTCCTGACAGAGGCTTGTCTTCAGCTCGGCTTCCCCAACTTTGACTGACTGGTGCGGAACAATCTTGCTTTGAAGGGAGGTTCTGGTTGGGGCATTGTTGGGACCTGGAGGTGGATTTCTGCTGGTTGTTATGCCCTGTGTTGGATGAGAAAGCATCTGATGCTGGGCTTTTGGAAACATCACATGCAGTTTCAACCTTGCCTGGGTCAGGATCATGGCGGTAGGCACTGCTGTTTGGCACTGGTGAACCTGCCCAAGACTGACATCGCGCCCTCTGGCGTTGGTGAAACTCCGGACTCCAGTCTGGGCCACGAGAAAACATGCACTTTAACTGGGGAGAGCCAAACTCCTCCAGGGCTTGCTGTGTTGCAGCTTGACCGACGGGATCCAAAGTAGAGGAACAAAATCCTGGATAACCCATGTGCTGGTGAAATGGACTATTATTGCAGGAAGACTCATTAGGTCGAGAGCGCTTTGGATCACTACACCTCTTACGTGGGCTAGCCGCTGCCTCCTTTATTCCACTGGGACTGTTACAAGGACTCTCCACAGTTTTGATGTGAGGCTTCTCAATGTAGCTGAAAGTGACCACGGACCTCTGTCCGAGCTCTGGTTTAGAGTCCTGGTGATGACTGCAGGCTCGACAAGGTGTCCCTGGACCAGATGTCCGTCCAGAGTATGACAACGAGTGGACATGTTTCAATTGCTTACTGTCGATGTTGTTATTGAAGCCAGAGGACACCTGTTGGAATGGCTCCTGCTGGGGAATGCTGCGTCTTTGAGGGGATTCCAGAGAAGTGTGTGAAGGCTGCAGTAGGAAGCTTACATTTGGTTTGAATGTGCTGCTGGGAGGTGTGGAAAATCCAGATGCCGCCTGTGCTAATTTGGTCAAGGCCTCAACAGGACCATCTTGCTCCACTGTCGTCTCACAGGAACTACCTTTCCCATCATGCTCTGGAGGGGATCTCACCTCCACATACAAATGCAGGACTTTTCCAGTTTGAGACATGGCGTCATAACAGTACAACACAAAGAGACACTGAGATGAAGACTGAAGAAAAGACAGACAGAGATCCTTTTCCTGTTCTGGTCAGTTCTGTGACTTGTCCTTGAGCGTATTTTTAGTTCATGGAGCAGCCATTCTTCAGATACCCTCTCCTGCCAAACCAGCCACTACAGATGGGGATGGCACGGACCATTGCACCTAAGACAAAAGGAAGAAAGACATTTAATAAATTGCAATTGTTTAATTGCTACCAACATTTTTTTTTTCTCTTTGCCACAATCATCATTGGTTTTCTCAAGCTTTATAAAGTGAAATATGAAGTATGGAAATCCATAATCGGAATTTGTCCTCTGCATTTAACCCATCCAAGTAAGTGCACACACATTAGGAGTAGTGAGTAGTGAACACACACACACACTGCAAACTGCTGACACACACAGCTGGAGCAGTGTGCATTCGGGGGGGAATTGGGGGTTAGGTGTCCTGCTAGTATTGAGAATCAAACCCGCAACTTTCGGGTTACCAGTCAGACTCTCTAACCATTAGGCCACGACTGCACAATGACTTTAAAGCTTAATGCATCATTTTCTATAAAGCTTCTTTGAAACAACATGGCTTGTGAAAAGGCTTATACAAACAAAAATGACTTGACTTAAATATTCGATGTAGTGCATAAATGCCATTATGAATCTCTATGTTGATGTTTAACAGGGTCTGTAAGGATAATTACAATTGTTCCAAGACTTCTTTCGAAACACCAGAGATTAGTACATTTCTCGCAATGACATATCAGTAGAAATCCAATTACAGAGAGGCAGCAGCCCGATTATATCAGCAGTGGTCATCTTTCCCACTGATGCATACTCATTCTATCGTTCACACATCCATTTATCCTCTGCTCTATAGTACTAAACAAACCGAGAGAATGTTCTCCAGCAGAGACTATATACACCACTAAACAGAGACTTCCAGACTGTCATAACTCTTTTGAAATCGACTGATGGTATTTTACCTTTTTTTGCATTTTTTTTGCAAAGCCTTTCTGTATGAAAAATGCCAAACTGAGCATCTGCATGAAGGGATGGGCTTATTTACTGAAATTAATCCCTTAAAATCCTACAGTTGCACACACACACACACACACACGGATTTACGTCATGTGTTAAACCTCAGTGACTCATACAGTAAACTCCCATTCAGGCCTAAAAGTATTAGCAAAGCATATAGATGATGATCTTGCAAAATTTACCCATAAAACGTGTAAAGAAAAAATTAAAATAAGGGAATAAATGGACATGAATTTGGCATTACATAAAAAGAACACACAGCAGAATGCCGTGACTGACCAATCAGAATCAAGTACACCAGGTTTGACAACTGACTCGTTGAAAATGACATTCTTCATCACACTGGAAGGCACAGTTTTTCACACATGCACCTCTACAAAAAAAAAAAAGGTGTATTTTTAACGCAGAAATATGAAGCTCCTCTACGGAAGTGTTCCTGCAGCCTCTGAGACGCCTGGTGATTGATTGAAGGATCTCTCGTGTTTTGCACACACACACACACACATGCACACACTCTTCTGAAAGTGCAGGTGCATGTCATTGACTTTGCTGCTGTAGCACAAGTGAAGGATAAATGAAAGTAGCTCTCATGTCAACAATCGATCGGTGAAACACATATGCACGCACACAACCTGTTACTTTCCCAAAGTAAAACCTCCACTGACACCGTTTACTCTAAGAAAGGGTCTTCATACTTGAAGCCAGAACCACTATAACCGAATGTAGGCTCACACAACTGAATGTATTTTATACTTCTGCTGGCATGCATTAAAAGTACACAGACCAGGTCAAGGTTTTGCTGGTTAGCATGCCCTAGTTAGCCCCTGCTGGAAGATGGCGGAACGACAACATCTGGACTCAAAACTATCTTCCATTTATTGATAGCTATTCAAAATTACAACATTTATGCATTCAAACTATAAATTGTTATCAGTATGTTTAAACTGAGCTACTTGAAGGATAATTTGGTTAGTTTCAAGGTTGTCCCTGTATAAATAAAATAAAAACCTGTGCATATTCGAAAGAGTCCAAAAGCCTGAAACCACAATAAATACAATTCTGGAATTTTTCTTTTAAACCTGTAAATAAATAGAAGTTTCCAGGATTTTGAAAGTGTTTAAACAAGGAAAATCTATGATGTAAAATAAATATTTCAGATTCTGCACTATATCCACTAACATATCAATACAAACACACCAAAGCAAACTTTTATTGAGTACACATTATACTAGAAGTGGTAATGTTTAAGTTTAGGCGGAAAAAAGAGTTTATGTGTGCACTTGATTTGAGGTAAAAGAACAATTGCTCACACAAATGTACGGAAAACAACTTACATGTATGTATAAAAGCAGATAATGTTAAATGAATAGTTGGTCCAACCGAATTAACATGAGATATGCACACAGCCTGTGTTAATGCTTACAGTATAACCCTGCTCTGGTTCCTCAATATCATCCCTCTCTCCTTCACTCATTTTCTCCCTGGACTTTCTCTCTCCAAAAATACTCTCTCATCCTTCAGCACTGCAGGAATATTACAGGCCATCTCAGCTAATTCACTGAAAACCATCTGTGCCGTCGGAGCCATTTAAACAGACACCTTCACACCAGCTCTGTTACTCTAACCTTCCTCATTAAAGGCCTCGCTAAATACCACAATCTGCGCCACTTTATTTCCCCAAATTCCATGTGCAGCTTATTTGAGAAATGCGAGAGGAAAATGCATGTCAACAGGATTCGTGAGATTCACACCCGATGGGTTGTAATTGCACCGGGACATTCACCTGACAGAGTATTTCTTCACTATAACAACAGATCCACCTCTAGCACAAGCACTTAGTATAACAGTGACAGAGGAAAGAATAAGACACTGCAACAGCCGTAATGACCCCTCTCGGGAATCAGTGTTCCTCAGGTATCTATTCTGCATGTTTACCGGCTGAATCACAGTCTAATTAAACAGCGCCACAGAAACCGTCTCTAATGTCAACAGAGCAGGATCTGTGCTAATATTAGCCGGATGCATGAGTATCTGACCGCAGTCCTCAGATTCTCCTTCAGAGCACAGACAGCTTAGCCTGGCGTGGCCATACTCAATTCTAGTCAGAATATGAGTCTGGTACCGCTCCATTGAGCTTTGATTATGGGGCGTGTTTCAACCGAGCCAGGAAAGACCTCAATTGGATAGACCCACAACCAATCAGAGCAACGGAGCGACGCGTAACGTTAGTTGTCAAATGTCAACAGAACTCAACTGCACTGTGTTGCCAAGTCCGTGTTTTTCTCCATGTCCGCGGGTTGAAGCGACCCCAATTATGTGATTATATAAACCCAGGAATGCGAATTTTAGCAGGCAACCTTGCCAAAATAACATATTTTGCCAACCAAACGCCATTTTTTTCCGGAGAACCCCCCGGAAAGTTATTGTTTTGGGCTATAGTTTTGAGTAGCAATTGTGCGCGACATTGCAAAAACACTTGGAAACCCTGTCTGCACGCACGCTGGATTAAGTAACTTTACAAGAAAAAGATGAGTGTAAACGATCTTTGCCAGTAATAAAATAATTTAAGGATACACAGAGTACTTACCAACACGATCATCGTTTCTGAGAGAAGTAGTGAAGGTGAATGCATATACGAACAAGTTCTCCGTTTAGGATAAGAGCAAATTCAACCCAAGAGCCTTCGATGACGTGGATGATTACGTTACTGTTGATCATCTGTCAATCATCGTCTAAAGCCCGCCCTGACAATTTCATTGGTCCGAACAGTTTTTGTTCGGGCATAATTACTCCTCTATGGAGCGAGTCCAGACCGAATTGCCCGAGCAAAAAAGTTTGTGGGCGGGGCTACATTCGGCTGGCATCCAGGCTACAGACAGCTGGCTATTTTCACCACAGTATGAAATCAAAATTGGATTGAATGCTCGGATCTGATTGGTTGATGAACGTTCTAAGGTGTGCAGTTATTTTCAGGCTAAAGTAGTTCCAGGCAGGTTTTGACCGCATTACAGTTCCATATCACTCCGCCAAATTATTTCAGTCATTTCAAAGATCTTTAAAGCAAAGAACCAAAACTCACAGCGACACTGACCAAGCAAATAAATATAGTAAACAATAGGATAAAAACAACAAATTAATTTTTTTTGTTTGCCACAAAATGAGGTTTGATTACAATTAAATATATTTTTGTTCAATAATATTTTTTCTTCTTTTTTGGTGTTTTGAGATAATTTTATGATTTATAATTAATATTTATGCAATAATTATATTATATATATATATTTTTTTTTTATTAAAGCTGTATTTCATTTTAGAGTCAAGCCTTGGCCTCATGAATTTTTTTTTTAAATGAGATCGGTGCCATCCAGTGGACACATTGAGGACACATTTTTATCCCGCAATAGCACATTTTTACCACTATAGTGGTAAATATAGCGTTTTATAAAATAATGTTAAAAATCATAGCTTCATCAGAATGGTCCGAAACTTGGTGACTTTATTGGTACTTGGTATATGAACACCCCAAAAAATTGGGGTCAAAAATGACCCCCATAAGAAATGAATGGGAAATTCGTTTTTTTTTGTGCATACAATCTACAAATCAGCCAGGATGCAGAAAAAAGGACTCAACAGAGAAGGGGTGAATCTCTAAAACATCAAGAGTGCAAAACAGAAAAAAACTTCACACACACACAAACTTAAACACACAGAAACACACACACACACACACACACACACACACACACACACACACACACACACACACACACAAATTAACGCGTGCCATTCCAAAAGCTAATTGTGTTTGTGTGTGTGTGTGTGTGTGTGTGTGTGTGTGTGTGTGTGTGTGTGTGTGTGTGTGTGTGTGTGTGTGTGTGTGTGTGTGTGTGTGTGTGTGTGTGTGTGTGTGTGTGTGTGTGTGTGTGTGTGTGTGAGTGAATTTCCCATTCATTTCCTATGGGGGTCATTTTTGAGCCGAAGGTCTTGAGTGTGATTATTTTTTTTAGACCACTTAGACTTTTCAAATCCTGTCCCCAATTTTTGGGTCAGAAATGACCGAAGAGCCCCAGAGGGTTAAATGTTAAGATGTTAATTGTAAATATATTAACTAATATAGCTTTAAAACATTAACGCAAGTAGTAAATAATAAAGATGAACAAATAAACATATTACAAGCAATAAACAAAGAGTGATTTTAATATTTAAGAGTTTCTGAACATTTTCCATTTAAGGGGTCCTATAATGCAACTTTTAACTAAATGTCAAATAAGTCTCTGATGTCTCTAGAGTGTGTATGTGAAGTTTTAGCTCATTTTAGATTTAGATCATTTTTTTACAGCATGTTAAAATGGTCACTTTTTGAGGGTAAGCAAAAACGCAGCATGTTTGTATGTCCCTTTAAATGCAAATGAGCTGCAGTTCCCCGCCCCCTTTCAGGAAGAGGGCGGAGCTTCAAGAGCTCGTGTGAGCAGCTCCAATTACCTCACGCAGACACACACTGAAAATGTCAGAAACTGTTCAGCCTTTTATGTTCAAACCGGAGTCGGACAATGATGGAGAGACTCAAGAAGAAGTGACAGCATGTGGAACGAGACAGGACGTTTATGTTCCCTGGGAATGGGAGATGGGACTCATCTCCCATTCCCTTTAAAAGCCAGTTGAGCCCAAGCCATGGCATTTGCTATTTAAACAACGTGGCGCTAGACATGAAAATGATAACGTCACACCTGTTGTCGTATTGGCTGGGTGTATGATAGGGCCCCTTGAATTAAACAAGTTTAAAAGTAAAATGTATTCCATTAATCTTTGTTCTTAAAAACATATTTTTACAGTGTAGCTGTAGAGTCATTTATATGCTAAAATTTGACAAAATACACCTTTAGCCAATGTGTCTAATGCCTATCCAAAGCGTGCTCACAGAAAGAAAGTGATTTTAAAAGACGACCCGTGCGATGTTTTCTGTGCTGCAGGCATATTGGATCTGTGCAGCTCTTAAAGCGACAGCAGCCTAATATTCCTATTCCTATAATAACGCTAATCAAACAACAAAAGACAAAGAGAAAATTCCCTCATTCTTGACTGAATAGCTTCTGTAACTATATTTGTAACGTTTTTTTATTCATAAAGTGCAGTGTTATTTTACAGTTGATTACAGTTTCTGTATCTGATTTTTTTTTTATTTCTATCGTATCTTTGTTCACTTGTCTTTAATAATGCTTGAAATTGATTTAAGTTAGGCTAGTTGTTTTTACGGTATAGGCAAAAGTAAGTGTTCATGATATTCTGAAATGTTTTGCAATAAGACTTCAAATAAATGTGAATGATATCTAAGGGTTTTTTAACCTTATTGGAATCGAAATTAGGAATCAATTAAAATCTAAATCGATAAGCAGAGTCAGAATCGTTAAAATTCAAACGATACTGTCACGATTACCACCAGAGGGCACTCCACCCCAGACTGCCACTCCAAAGACTACATTACCCATAATCCTTCGCCCGGAATCATCATCACTCATTGTTTACACCTGTGTAGGTATGTGCCGGTATCAAATTTTCATGTTGCGATTAATTGCTGAAGCTTTTATCACGGTATACGGTATTATCACGGTATTGAAATAAGTTGCAAAAAAACGTGTTGTCATACTATAAACAGGTTTAATAACTTTCTTGTAACAAAAGAACCAAACATTTAAATACAATAAAGCAATACACAAAAATGTATAAAGTAAACAAATATTTAAAACAGATTAAAGTGCAAAATAATTATAAAGAACAATAGGTATGCTGAAATGTACATTTACCTAAGATTAATACAACCTTTAGTTCATTCATTAACAAACTGACAATGAAAAATACTTCTAATGTTAAATAATAGAGCCTTATTGTAAAGTGTATGATTGAACAACAGTCAGAACATATTCAAACAATATCTAGGGCATGTAATTTAGTCCAGATTAAAATATAAAATGCTCAAGTTTGAAAATGAATAGCCTTAAGTCTTTAAGTATTAGGTTATGTGATGAGCGGGGAAACGGCTGCGTTTCTGCTGTTCCGTCAGCGCCCTCTGCTGGCAAAGAGTGAATGTGCACTTCAGCGCCTTCCTTCCGCCATGTGCTCAGCTCATGCACGGTCTATTTATATCATTGCACCGTTCCTCTTGGTCTATTTACATCATTGCGCGTTCCTCTTGGTCCATTTACATCATTGCGCGTTCCTCTTGGTCCATTTACATCATTGCGCGTTCCTCTTGGTCGATTTACATCATTGCGCGTTCCTCTTGGTCTATTTACATCATTGCGCGTTCCTCTTGGTCTATTTACATCATTGCGCGTTCCTCTTGGTCTATTTACATCATTGCGCGTTCCTCTTGGTCCATTTACATCATTGCGCGTTCCTCTTGGTCTATTTACATCATTGCGCTTTCCTCTTGGTCTATTTACATCATTGCGCGTTCCTCTTGGTCGATTTACATCATTGCGCGTTCCTCTTGGTCTATTTACATCATTGCGCGTTCCTCTTGGTCTATTTACATCATTGCGCGTTCCTCTTGGTCTATTTACATCATTGCGCGTTCCTCTTGATCTATTTACATCATTGCGCGTTCCTCTTGGTCTATTTACATCATTGCGCTTTCCTCTTGGTCTATTTACATCATTGCACGTTCCTCTTGGTCTATTTACATCATTGCGCATTCCTCTTGGTCTATTTACATCGTTGCGTGTTCCTCTTTGACGTGTTGTTCATTTTAAACGGTTGATGGGTAAAGTATTCTTAAAATTCATTCAAAAAATCGGAATAATTCGTAATAAATAATTATTCACAGTATTTTGAAGTGCCCACGATAACAATATTGAGCATGTTCATTATTGCGGTATATCGTATTACCGTTTACTGGCACATGTCTACACCTGTGTCTCATTTATCACATTACCTCTACCTATATCTAGCCTGTTCACCCTGTCAATCACTGCATTTGTTGTATCACTGCATTTCTGAGCGTTGTCCCTGGTTTCTTGTCTCTTGGTTTTGGATTACCCTTTTGCCTGTCTCTCTTACCTTGTTCGCCTGTGTGTGACCTTTTGCCTGTTTTTTGACTACGATTGTGGATTACCCTTCAATAAAGCTGCGTTTGGATCCTCAGCCTTTGTGTCCTTAGAGATACCCAACCCTAATGAACACAAATCGCCACGACTGGTCATCTTTCATTTCGGACAGCCCAAAATCGTACAATGTGTACCGGGCATAAGTCAAATTAGGGCTGTACGATTAATCAAAAAATAATCGAAACCGATATTCAGAACCTTTAACCGACGTACTTTTCCCATGTCGGTTATTTCGGTTTTCACGTGACTCCGCCCCATCTGTCACATCAAGCTATCTTTGTTTATATATGTCCAGAATCACTATGAGACCCCCCCTTCTATGTAAAGCGCTTTTAGTGCCTAGAAAAGCGCTATAAAAATGTAACAAATGATTTATAATTTTATAATTTGTGGCAGAATTACAGCGCCACATCAGGGTTGCCAGGTTATCACAACATAACCCGCCCAATTGCTACTCAAAATTAGCCCAAATAACAGCCCATTTGCGGTTTTTTTAAAGGGTTAGTTCACCCAAAAATGAAAATTCTGTCACTTCCCCTCATGTCGTTCGACACCCGTCAGACCTCCGTTCATCTTCGGAACACAAATAAAGATATTTTAGTTGAAATCTGATGGCTCTGAAAGGCCTCCATTGGCACAATGCACGGTTCACTCTCAAGACCCTTAAAAGGTACTAAAGACGTCGTTACAAAGTCCATCTCACTACAGTGGTTCTACAATAACTCTATGAATCGGCGAGAATAGTTTTTGTGTGCAAAAAAACCCTAAATAACGACTTATATAGTGATGACGATTTCAAAACACCACATCATGAAGCTTCGAAGCGTTATGAATCAGTGAGTCGAATCATGATTCGGATCGCGTGTCAAACCGCCAAACTGCTGAAATTTGGCGATCCAAACTGCTCATTCGACTCACTGATTTCTTGAGACGAGGGGAAAAAAGATCGGATAGGGGAGAAAAAAACACTCACAACAGGAACAAAAGAGGACGAATACAAATTCAAGAACAGCAAAGCTCCTTCTGATCAAACTGATCCGCATGGATTTAGCACTTTTATATGGACGGATGAATACATTTGCCCTGAATTATATAAAGCCGCTCTATTGAGGTGAAAGCTGTAGCCATAGAGACTGGCAATCTGAACGCACGCCATCTCTCTCTCTCTCTCTCTCTCTCTCTCTCTCTCTCTCTCTCTCTCTCTCTCGCTCCTTCCCCGTCACTCATTCACTTTTTCGCGCCACTTAAAATAATTCCCACTGCTTTGTGTCCAAAGGCGCACCTGTCTCTTTGACAGAGAGCGAGTGTGTATGAAGGAGGCTGGATGTGAGCAGGACAGGCCTCTACAGGGGGTGTGGGAGGAGCTCAACACCTGATTCACTGGTTCAACATTAGTGACACATTTACACTCGACCTCAGGTGGAGATCCATCAAACTTCTATATTGAAAGTTAAAAATGACATGAACTCCAAAGGTTCAACAATATGCATACATATCTGACCAGCTCATCTCATAGAACAAACACTGGCAGCAGCTGAAGCACTTTCTCTACACACACATTGACACATCCTTTGATCTGAATCTCTCGTGAGGTAAATAAACAGAATCAGGGTCGAGATCACATCAACACTGGAGGAGGCGTGAACGTGCTGGGACTCGCCTCATTCCTGAAATATATGCAGAAGATTGATCAACGGCAGATGTGTGTCATATTCTTCATGAATTCTGCTAGTGTCCTGCTCGTGTTTACTCTTCCAGACGCCTCACACTCCTGCAGAAACTATTTTTAAAACTTCTATTTTTAGTTTTTTGGAAGAAAAGCTCAATATGGTGCAGGATGAATTTCACACAAGTTTTATATTTAGGTGTAGCGTCATTTCAGTCCCTAACCACATATGAGCAGACATTATCTATCTATCTATCTATCTATCTATCTATCTATCTATCTATCTATCTATCTATCTATCTATCTATCTATCTATCTATCTATCTATCTATCTATCTATCTATCTATCTATCTATCTATCTATCTATCTATCTATACATCCATACATCATTTCATCCACCCATCTACAGTTTCCATCCATCCATCCATTTATCCAGCCATCCATCATCCCTCTACAGTTTCCATCCACCCATCCATCTATAGGTTTCCATCCATTCATCCATCCATCTATAGTTTCCATCCATCCATCCACCCATCTATAGTTTCCATCTATCCATCCATCCGTAGTTTCCATCCATCCATCCATCCATCCATCTATAGTTTCCATCCATCCATCTACAATTTCCATCCATCTATCCATCTATAGTTTCCATCCATCCACCCCTCCATCTATAGTTTCCATCCATCCATCCATCTATAGTTTCAATCCATCATCCATCTATAGTTTCCATCCATCCATCATTCCATCTATAGTTTCCACCCATCCATCCATAGTTTCTACCCATCCATCTACAGTTTCCATCCATCCATAGTTTCCACCCAACACCCATCCATCCCTCCATCTATAGTTTCCATCCATCCCTCCATCTATAGTTTCCATCCATCCATCCATCCCTCCATCTATAGTTTCCATCCATCCATCTAGTTTCAATCCATCATCCATCTATAGTTTCCATCCATCCATCTATAGTTTCAATCCATCATCCATCTATAGTTTCCATCCATCCATCCTTCCATACCTCCATCTATAGTTTCCATCCATAGTTTCCACCCATCCATCCATCTTTAGTTTCCATCCATCCATCCATAGTTTCCACCCATCCATCCATCCATCCATCCATCCATCAATCCATCCATAGTTTCCACCCATCCATCCATCCATCCATCCATAGTTTCCACCCATCCATCCATCCATCCATCCATCCATCCATCCATCCATCCATCCATCCATCCATCCATCCATCCATAGTTCTATCAATTCCATCCATCCATCCACAGCAACAACAACAATGAACTACTCTAGTACTAACTCTACTCTACTCTACTCTACTCTACTCTACTCTACTCTACTCTACTCTACTCTACTCTACTCAAGCTAAATATTGCATCCAATCAGAATTTGGATTGATCTGATCTTTTTGTACAAGCTAAACTAATCATTTAATTGCGACTGTTACACTAATTCTGTGCTGTCGTACAGTACAAGTCAGCCGATAGTAGTGAGTTATACCTCTCCTAATTACCATAATAACTGCTATAAGCCCAAAGATGAGAAATCAGAAGCTGATCTGTCTGTCTTAAATCTTGTGCCTGGCTTCTGTAACACTGCACGCATGGAGCATTTACAAGCGTGTGCGTCAATCATGCAACATGACTTCAAGAAATCATTCACACGTGTACGGCAAATTATGTGGGATGAGCTACGTGCCAAAGTTTAGTACTTAGTGTCAGGATTTAGTTCAAATCCCTCACACTAAGTATGTATGAGTGATAGTATTAATAAAGCTCGGCCTAGCAAACGCCACTGAAAGAGGCCAAAAATAGCATGTGCTGATGTGGTCCAATGCATCTTATTAGCTCTCGCTCTCTCACACACACACACACACACACACACACACACACACATACACTGACACTCACACTCTTTCTCAAACACACTCTCCTCACACACACACTCACACACGCACAAACACAGACTCACACACACACACACACACACACACACACACACACACACACACACGCACACACACACACACACACACACACACACTCACACTCACACACTTACACACAGACTCACACACAGACACACACAAAGACTCACACACAGACTCACACACAGACTCACACACACACACTCTCACACACACACACACACACACACACACACACACACACTCACAGACGCACACACACACACACACTCACACTCACAGACACACACAGACTCACAAGACTCACACACACACACAAACAGACTCACACACATACACACTCTCTCTCTCTCACACTCACACTCACACACACACACACACACACACACACACACACGCACACACACACACACACACACACACACTCACACTCACACAGACTCGCACACTTACACACAGACTCACACACAGACACACACAAAGACTCACACACAGACTCACACACAGACTCACACACACACACTCTCACACACACACACACACACACACACACACACACACACACACACACACACACACACACTCACAGACACACACAGACTCACAAGACTCACACACACACACAAACAGACTCACACACATACACACTCTCTCTCTCTCACACTCACACTCACACACAGACTCTCACACACACATAGACACACACATAGACACACACACACTCACACAGACTCGCACACTTACACACAGACGTACACACAGACTCACACACAGACTCACACACGCACTCACACACAGACTCACACACACACACACTCAGAGAGAGAGTTCCTAAAGACCTACTTTCCCTTCCTCTACTTAACAGGATTTATCTCCTTCAGTCTGTGATACACAAACACACACACACACACACACCTGCAGCCCTGAGCCAAATCCTTCCATTAACACGGCTAATCTGAGACCTTCAGGGAGCGGATGAACCCTTTCCACACCTACATATCCGGATAATTGGGTGAATCTCACCACAACATGCCCAGGCCTTAATTTACCTTAAAATCAAAAGAAAAAACTTGAGAACTTGTCTTCTGCATAAACAAAATAACCATTTTTAGGACCATTCAAATTGCATTGTGAACTTACTATCATGACCATTAAACACATTTGACCCACATAATCATTAAAAGTAATGAGCTTGTTTTATTTTTACTTTATTTATTCTTAATGGTTATTCTAATTACAATCTCATTACTGTGACACAACGATTTCTGTTAAAAAACATTTTTACTTTGCTTCAGCAAGGATGCATTATATTGATCAAAAATCACAGTAAAGACATTTACAATGCTACAAAAGATACTATTTCAAATAAATGCTATTGAACTTTCTAAGACTGGAGTAATGATGAGGAAAATAAAAATGATACATACATGTGCTGTGCTTGTTCACTCTGAGGTGAACTATGACCTGGACATGTTGTTGACAGGTTTCATAAGACTCACTTAACTCTCTAGGGTTCACACATAAAACACTATATCATAAATAAACTTACAGTGATGAAGTGAAGGCATTCAGAGAGTGAGTGAAAATGAGAAATCATCCCAAAACAGAAAATAAACAAAACCATCACAACACATGACCTTCCTTATCCCTTCAAGACAACATTACACTGCCTTAAATCATCACCTTTACAACCTCGTGAACACACACACACACACACACACACAAATGAACAACATTACTGTAATTCAATCCTCGTGATACACACTAATCAGTTCAACCATCATCTACACACAAATGAACAAAGTTATCCACTTATCCGGACGCCAGGATGCATCAATCAGACAAAGGCCTTTTCCATTCAAACCCTTTTTGTGAATGTGAATCAATGAGTTCTGGATCATACAGTTAAAGTTAATGGCTGGTCGCCCTGCGTGATTGACAGTCTCAGGTATTAAATAACATTCAGGATGAATCACATTTCCAACTCAAATAGTCTCTATGGAGTCTGAATCAAATTAGTACAGCTTTGTTTTCATGGTACAAACTCACTAATGGTCTTAAACCGACTTAAGACACACACACACACAGCATGTTTTCTGTCTGGTGGTCCGAAGACAGAAACAAGGTACATGCACAAGTCTTTTTTTCCCCACTTGACTTGAATGGAAATGCTAGCAGATTACGCGGACCGGCCAATGCGTCTCTGAAATATCCTTCATTTGATCACATGACGTACACGTTTAATGCATTTCAGAGCTGAATTACAGTTTCCATGTGAAGTACTGATTCATTTCATTTAGAGACAGATGGAGAGAGTGGGAGAAAGAGAGGAGTGTGTGAAAGGAGACGTACGAAAGGTTATCGAGGGTGTAAAGAAGAAAGAGATTGTAGGAAGAAGAAAGCATGAGTGGGCAACAGGCGGAGAGATGAAAGAGCTTCTCCGTGATTCTCAGGCCTCATAAGAAGCATGTTACATGAGAGGATGACAGACAGAAAATACTAATCACACAGAACGGACGAATCCAGAGTCACTGTACGCTATGATACCGACCATGTTTACTGGATGGATGGATGGATGGATGGATGGATGGATTGATGGATGGATGGATGGATGATGGATGGACGGACGGACGGACGGAGAATAAACAGCAGATATATATGCCTGTATTAATGTGAATTTTCGCTCATGCCAACTAGAGTTTAGAATATGCTTTTTTAATGGCTGATAATGATGCCACTATGTAGACAGCAGGGCTGCCAATGACCTATATAGTGCTTAATGATGACAAATAAGATTTGCTGAGTATACAGTAAATGAAGAGCCATTTTATTTGTATAGCCTACTATTTACTCAAAATGACTAAAACCAAATGCTGTATCCATTATCAAGGCTGTTGGTAAATGTAGTACTGACACGCACACTTTTGTAAATAAGGCAAAACTGGGAATATTTTCAGCCGATAATCTCAAAATAGCTAAATATTTGAATGGCATATCATATCATATATTTTTTTCTAACAAATAAATACACATTATCGTTCAAAAGCTTGCAGTCGGTACGATTTTTAAAAATGTTTTTGAAAGAAGTCTCTAATACTCACATATTTTATCAAATTATGGATGCAACGATATTAAAATGTTGGCCGATACAGATAACCGATAATTTTTTATGTTTGAAAGCCAATAACCGATATATTGGTCTATAAATCTAAAATCCACATTTTCATTTGTGCTGTAAAATCGATTAATCGTGATTAATCGTATTCAAACTAAAAGTTGGTGTTTACATAATATTATTAGCCCCGCCCACAACATTTGAGTTCGGGAAGTTCGGTCTAGACTTGATCATCCACGTCACCAAAGAGCGCTTGGGTTGAATTCATTCTAATCATAAACGGAGAACTTGTTTGTATATGCATTCACCTTTACTATTTCCCTCAGAAATGATCATCGTGTTGGTAAGTACTTCTACTTCTTCCAGCGTGCGTGCAGTTGAGTTCTGTTGACAACTATGCGTTGCTCCGTTGCTCTGATTGGTTGTAGGCTCCACGACGCATGCGCGAGAATATGACGCCGATCCGGCGTTCGGACACATGACCCAGAAGCGATTTGTTTACAAGCAGAGGAAGACGCGCGTATCTAAGCTGTTGAATTCTACATTGATCGTGCTTTAGGTCTCTGCGTAGTTCTCAAAATCGGGTTAAAGTGTGCATTTCATGGATTCCCGAACGCTGGCGCTACGTCATATTCTCGCGCATGCGTCGTGGAGGCACACACGGAAGACAAGAACAAGTTGGATAAAGGTGTTATTTAGATTTTTTTTTGCGCACAAAACTATTGTCGTCGCATCGTAAAATTATTGTAGAGCCACTGTGGTGAGATGGACTTTGTAACAACGTTTTTAGTGCCTTTTATGGGTCTTGTGAGTGTAAATGTACTGAATGCCAATGGAGGCCTATCTGAAGCCTTTCTCAGCCATCAGCTTTCAACAAAAATATCTTCATTTGTGTTCCGAATATGAACGGAGGTCTGACGGGTGTCCAACGACATGAGGGTGAGTAATTAATGACAGAATTTTCATTTTTGGGTGAACTAACCCTTTAATGCGCACTTCTTATGCTTTGTTTGTTCAGCTCTTACGATGATTTTTTGGAGTGAAAAAGGACATAATAAACTTGATAAACCATCAGTAAAGTTTGGCCATCATTCGGACGGGGTATACACTACATTCTGTGTCCAAAAACATCTTGGGAATAAGGTTTGCACACTGACAGCTGTCATTGTAAGATATAGCAACTCCGTTTGTTTGTCCGAGTTAGCAACAGTAACTAAGGGGGGCGGGGCTTACCGATAGGTCAATTCCAAACCATCATGGAGAAACTGTCTCAGCTGAAGAAATAATACATTATTATTTATCGGCTATAGTATATCAGCCAAATTTTCTTATGAGGCTGATAACATCAAAAATGAACATATCGGCCGACACCGATATGTAGGCCTGTCGCAATAATCAATATATCGATATATCGCACAACATATGTACATGACCTCAATCATTTTTTGTGATGCAATATATCGCCCATTATGTTTACATGATAATGGGTGTCACCAACATTTTACTCGATTGTGCTGTCATTTTTTATGTTTTCCGTGATGGAGGCGAAAGTGTTTCTTGGGCAGTTCCTTCATACACAGAGCGGTTACCGACAGGTGAAGAAAAGGCGCCATTTGAGGCGTTATAGTGTTTTCCAGTTAGGAAGAATAAGCCCAAATGGACTCGATTTCAAAGCCGCAATCCCCTGTTCTGGTGCACACATAAATGTCAACGCAGAATGACGAGTGTTAAAGCTGTTTCACAAGGGAAAATGTTTGTTTACTATTTATTATTAATTATTTAATAATTTTTTTATTTAGGATAATATATTTTTGACCCTTATTTTCCATGATCTAAAGAATTAAAAGGTTGTCATTTTAAAGTGTGTAGGTCTACTTGCATTATTATGCTGTTATATTAGGATTATATATTCAGTGGCATAAAATAGTCTTAAAATGACAATAATATCGTTTATCGCAATTATTTCTGGGACGATATATCGCAAAACAAAAATTAGTTTTCGCGACAGGCCTACCGATATGGTGTCCGATAAGTCATGTATCCCTAGATCAAATATAAAGTAAAATGTAATTTATTCCTGTAATCAAAGCTGAATTTTCAGCATGTGTGTCACATGATCCTTCAGAAATTATTCTAATATGACGATTTTTATCATTTATGATTATTATAAATGTTGAAAACAGTTTTTACTGTTATTCTTTGATGTTTAAAAAAACATTAATTTGAATTATAAATCACTTTCACTTTTGATTAATTTAATTGCTGCATAAAAGCATTCATTTCATTCAAAAAAATAAATATAAATCAATAAGTAAATCAATATACAAACAAGTGAAAGCACGCTTATGGCATTTGCAATTTTTAAAAGTCGAAGCGTGTAATTTCTGCGACAAGCACTAAAAGAAAATTGCAAAAATAATGACTTTTCAGCAGGCTTCCCAAACAACTCCTTATGTCTTACAATCAAATACAAGTCAAAATTAACACTTTTCAACCAAAAATGGTTTACACAAAATTACACACTTTAGCTTTAATGACTTGCTTAAATTGCTGTGCCAAATTACGAACAATGCAACAGCATCTCCAACATTACCAACAGAAAATAATGACGGGAAAATATGCAAGTCAAAGCTGATATCTATATCCCAATGCCCGAGGAATATCTGGAGTCAAAACTGAGCTCAAAGATACAAAATACGACAAGCATGTCATGATATGCGGGAGCAAACATCACAAGAGTCTCATGTGAGGGGTTTTAGAGGTCAAACAGAACAGATAGAGCGAGATTTTTACACGGAGGATGACGGGATCTCTTTCTTCAAGCTGTCTGAGATCATCTGATGAAGACAAAACCCCACAGGCAGACAACACTCAGTCATGACTCATAATTCCATCCGTCTCATCTCTTATTTGCTTTCTCGCGCAGTGCTAAGGGACGTGGCATTTGTATCCCGATCAGTCACGGCACCTGCAGCTTTTGTGTCAGACTCTATAATTCATCATCCTTAAGGAGTGCAACGTCTTTCTCAGGACAGCGTCTGCTCTAACCGCCAAAACCAGACAGAGACCCAACAGCTTCTCACAGCACTGATGATACACCGGCCAGGCTGATTAATCAGGCGGTGTCCAGACAATCAGAGGTTATCGCATCAGCTGTTAACACACCCGTTCAGTGCTAGTTAATCTTTGTGCCAAATCTACCAGCAGCCTTGTCAGCCAACAATAATACTTTGAGTGCATTTCAAGTGAAAATTGAACATTCAAAATATTAGTCATTCATTTCTCATTAAAGAGCTACTTCAGTGATTTAGCATTAAAGGGTTAGTTCTCCCAAAAATGAAAATTCTGTCATTAATTACTTACCCTTATGTCGTTCGACCCCCGTAAGACCTCCGTTCATCTTCAGAACACAAATGAAGATATTTTAGTTGAAATCTGATGGCTCTGAAAGGCCTCCATTGGCACAATGCACGGTTCACTCTCAAGACCCTTAAAAGCTACTAAAGACGTCGTTACAAAGTCCATCTCACTACAGTGGTTCTACAATAACTTTATGGAGTGACGAGAATAGTTTTTGTGCGCAAAAAAACCCTAAATAACGACTTATATAGTGATGACGATTTCAAAACACGGCCTCATGAAGCTTCGAAGCGTTATGAATAAGTGAGTCGAATCATGATTCGGATCGCTTGTCAAACCGCCAAACTGCTGAAATTTGGCGATCCAAACTGCTCATTCGACTCACTGATTCATAACACTTCGAAGCTTCATGAGGCCGTGTTTTGAAGTCGTCATCACTATACAAGTCGCTATTTAGGGTTTTTTTGCGCACAAAAAAACCTTGCGTTTTTTTGCGCTTCTGGTCATTCCTAGGATATCTAAGTCCACTAAAGGAGGGAGGGCATTTTCACATTTAGCTCCTAAACTCTGGAATAGTCTTCCTGATATTGTTCGAGGTTCAGACTCGCTGTCCCAGTTTAAAACTAGATTAAAGACGCATCTCTTTAGCCAAGCATTCACATTATAAATACGTTTTATACTACAGTTAAATCGCACCAACAGCATTAATATTCTGAACAGCAGCTATGCTAATTATTTCCCATCTGCTTTTCTGTTGTTATCTCGGGACACTAGTCCCGAGGTAACTAGTTCGTCAGCTCCAGTTTGTATCCAGCCTCTCATGGAGACTTCAGATGCCCCTGTGATGAGACGACTCGACGCCTGTGAAGAGACGACTCAACGCCAGCGTTGTTATGGCCTAAAATAATACATGATTGATTAACTTATCCTAACATTTTTTCTTTAACATTCTCTTTCTAACATTTTTCAATGTACATTTATGAAATGCACTTTCTGTGAAGCTGCTTTGAAACAATGTGTATTCTGAAAAGCGCTATAGTAGTATTTATAGTAGTATATACTTACTATACACGTGACAGCAGCGAGCAGGCTCCTGATTGGTTAACGCGGTGCGAATTGACGCCAAAGTTCCAATTTTTTAACTCAGGCGTCAGACTCAAATTCGCTTCAAACGCTCAAATGCACAAAAAGCACCATTCGCGCGTAACGCTCAATTCGCGTAAATTTCGCGTCATTCACGCGAACTTGACGTGCGAATGAGGCGGAATCGCGTCCATCGCGGTGCGTGAAATGCGTCTATCGCGCCGCAGGACCTCCAGACGCGCGTCAATGCACCTTTCCATTGACTTAACATTGAAATCACTCGCTCCAGACGCTCTATTCGCGTTCGGTGTGAACGCAGCCGTAATTCTTGCAATAAAATATCCAAAAACCACTAGGCCAGTGTTATATATTATGTTCAGTTCAGTACTTACAATATCCCAAATGTTTCCAACTATTTGTAAATCGGGAGAAAATTGCTATTTTAACCAAGGAACCGGGGCGTGTGAGGGAGTCGCCTGTCGATGGCGTCATATCCGCGTTCCCCTCGGTTTCCGGTTTTATTTTGCATAAACGTTTTACTCTCACTGCAGCGTGAACAAGTGTCATAGCAGTCGCAGAGCGAACACACAGAGTAACGTCATTTTCAACACACTCAGATGTGTCTAATATGATAAACAGAGCTGCGTTACCTCATACTCATGACCGGAAAAGCGGAAATGGCGCCGGCAACTGTGGCATAATAAAAGTCCCGCTGCTCGCGAGGCGTGTGTTCCGCTCTTCTCATTAACAATCGTTCCAGCAGCCTTGCTCAGCTCCACAACACTCGGTCCTGATTCTGCTTCAGACTACAGTAACATTAATAATCACATCCATGAACATGATTTCTGCCCGAGTCCTATCCCGATTCTGTTCCACCGACTGTGGGGTGAAGACCACATGTCCCAAGATTCTGCGCTCTGATTCGATACGCTCTGAAGCTTCATGATGCCCTGTGACTTTAGAAGTCGTTAATTCGTTTTTTTTGGCGCATGAAAAATATTATCATCGCTTTATAATATTAATATTGAACCACTGTACTCACATGAACTGATTTAAATATGTTTTTAGTACATTAATTAATTTATTCTCTAACTGAACGAAATTATTGTATTACTATAAATATCAAAACGACGTTGGGGCGGTGTAATGGTGGGCAAGTGATAACCAGTAGCCGTGGCTTTGGGAGTGGCCTCGCTGGGCAGCGAAGCAAGTGCATTCTGGGAGTTGTCTTTCATCCACATGAGACAAAAATAAATTTTCTGTCTTTTCTCGGTCTAGAAGGCACCAAATTCAAAAATAATTTCACATTTCTACTACATAAATGACACAGTTTCATCTTCCCAGCGCTGAAGTGCCCCTTTAAGCACTTGTAAAAATAAAAGATCAAAGAAAAACCCTATTCTATTTGAAAATAAGTCTCATTTGTCCTCAGTATGTTTTGCATATTGGCATTATATCTTAATGTTCAATGCCGACACTGATGCATGAAGGCCGATATAATGCCGATACAACTTGATCATGAGAGCAAAAGTAGTGAAATCACATTAACATTTATTTCAGACCATTACTCAAATGCTTAAGTTCGGGAACTTATACAAGTGGGAAGAAAACGTATTATTACGCATTAATTTGCAATGCATGATCATTTTCACTCAGAAATTGCTAGTAAATGTCACAAATAATCACAAAGAAATGGTGGCAAGTAACACACTGGATTAAAACGTGACATTTTGAAGTAGAAAGACTCTTTTAAAACATAGGCAATAATCTGTGTTTTATGTGCAACTTCAAAAACATATATATATATATATATATATATTTTTTTTTACAGATAATCTCAAGAGAGCCAAATGATTTGTCCTGGTTGATATATCAGAGTAAATTGGAGGGAAAGTGTGTTAAATAACAGTTTACTTGATGTCCACAGTTCATTTTCTCATCATTAAGTTTTACTGTGTAATTGTCTGCATTAAATCAATATCAGCCATTAAAAACCCATATCTGGTGACCACTAAACAGCACTTAGTGAGCATACAAAAACTCATTTCATAGAAACTCATGCAAGGTTTTATATCCACCAGACAGGAAGAAAGGGACATTTATAAGCCTCAAATGCAATAAAACAGCACTCAAACACATCAAACCATTCATAATAATAGAGATGCAGAGCACCAGAGTGATGACCTCAACGTCCTAGAATGATCAACTGGTTGATTCCAACAGTTTCGGTGAAGAACTTACTCAATTATTGCATTATAAAAAGATAAAAACGCCAAATCATGAATATTCCAGCCAGTGGAGCTTTAATTCGAGCATTAAAAATGCGCCTGTCCTGTGTCCTTTCGCACAAGGGATCTCAGGCCATCTCAGAAATCAACAGTGATCCAGCATGTGTTTGAATGTGACATTTTCCCCAAGACTGGCTGCACTGTTTCTGCATGCAGCAATGCACCAGCATGTCAATGCACCAGGACATCAGGTCCTCGCGAAAGCCAGCTGCAGACACGCATGAGACAGGAGAAACTCTTACCGGAGGAATGCGGGGCTGTTGGAGCTGCTGGTGTGTTACTGCAGTCCGCATGCACTCAGCATCATCTTCATCTTCATCATCCTCTTCTTCATCATGAGGCTCTGCCTGGGTTTGTCTGGGCTGGACCGCTGGCGGTGCTGAAGTGGACAGCTCCTCGACTCTGTCTTGCATTCGTGTTTTTGGGGGGAATGAAAAGGACAGCAGAGAACAGAGTGTGTCTAACTAACAGAGTCACACATCAGCCCCGCCGGTAGGAGCGCGAGCTGTGTTCTAAATCACGCGCTACCACACTAGTCCCACTTCTAGTGCAGCGCGCGCGCTGGTCGGAAAGCTGCTCTTGCCTGTTGCATTGAGGAAGTCTTCCTCCAGGGGGCGCGCGCTGGCTCACGCAGATGATTCCTCGCGCTGCATTCACATTCAATTCAAAATCATTGGAGACGTTGCTATGCTAAGCAGTTAAGTCTGTTCATTTGTAAAACATATTACCTGTCGTGTATTTTGAAATTCGTCCTAGTTATGTGCTTTGGTCTATCAACTCGATAGAATAAAACCTACCCAGTAACCACAATTGATTGTGATTGGTCCGCTCTGAGCAGCGCGGGAAAAAGTAACAGGTACCGCCTGATCGTGACGGTTCCTCGTTTGAAAAATTAGGTTACAAATTAAAGATTAAAAATTAAGATTAGATAAAGAGAATAAGAAAAAAATAATAAATATATATATATCAATTTTTAATCTTTAATTTGTAACCTATATATAAAGATTAAACATCGATTGAAATCGTTTCCTCAGTTGAAAAATGTTTTAAATTAAATATTAAAAATTAAGATTAGATGAAGAGATTAGATGATAAATAATAATACTACTACTACTACTACTAATAATAATAACGATATATATATATATATGTATGTATGTATGTATGTATATATATATATATATATATATATATATATATATATATATATATATATATATATATATATATATATATATATATATATATATATATATATATATATATATATTATTAGGGCTGTCAAAAGATTAATCGCGATTAATCTCATCCAAAATAAAAGTTTGTGTTTACATAATATATGTGTGTGTACTGTGTATAATTATTATTTATATATAAAAACACACACAAGCATGTATATATTTAAGAAAAATGTATCATATTTATATATAAAATATTTATATTTATATATAATATAAATTATATAAATGTATATACAGTATATACATGCAAATATTTCTTAAATATATACATGAATGTGTTTGTATTTATATATACATAATAATTATACAGAGTACACACACATATATTATGTAAACACAAACTTTTATTTTGGATATGCAATGACAATTTTATATCTGAGCTCCAAAAACATATATATATATATATATTTATTAAATATATTATATAAATATATATATTAACATTTAAAACATATATTTAATATATAAACAGGTAGAGGGGTAAGAGAAAGAGAAGACAGCAAATATTTTTATATCTAGGCCCATACAATTCTTTGTCTGCCTAATATTCGTAATAAATATTTTCCGTTGAGTTTGAGTAAAACGAATTATTCTGAATCATTATTATGGTCTGGTCCGCTAAGCCCCGCCCACTCTCACCTCCTGTATCATGTGAAATGCTCTTCCACCTGCTCGCTCTGTGTAGTGTGCAGTAGGCAGTGAGACGCAGCGCGCATGCTCAGTGTTCGCGTGCTGAAATTAATGACAGGTGTGACGAGTTTTTCAGGTCGAGTCTCCAGAGGAAAACAAACCCTAACAAACAACCGCTGTGGTCCCAATGTAATAAACGAGTCTATGAAAATAAAGGCTTAAGAGAGGTTTACTACTGCTAAACGCGAAATAAGCAAACGTAGGCACAAATAAATAGGCTATAAAATATCTTGGATTTTTATAGGCCTACTTTTTTCTTGTACCTAATTAAACTGTGAGATTCCTATTGCTTTTTTGGAGCTCATAGATATAAAAATGGCATTGCAACAGTAATTAAAATGAGTTTTGTAAGTATAACTTTAATTAGATCTTACAAAAATGTCAGCACACAAACAGTTTTTGGACTCTTTGGACATTATTAGTTAACTGATTACTTTCACTATTTACACACAAAAAAGATGATGCATTGACTGTCCTGCTGTATACTTGTGAAACAAGTCTTTTCATTTATTCCTATTTTAAATAAGCTTTTATTTTCTCTCCATCTTAACATACTGCTAACACAAATATGCGAAATAAATAAAATAGCCTTTCAGATGATGCATACAAATTCAGATTTCTATACACAAAGGAGTTTGAGTCACAATCCAGAACCAGTTTGAGTTTCAGAGATCATCAGGGATAATAAAAGGCATATGACTAATAATTCTGTAATTCAGGTCATTATGACACCAACCTTCCCTCTATTCATGTGGAGAATCGGTTACTTTTAATAGGCATGTGTAGTTTCTGAATTATCAAGCCAAGTTTTCCGTGTATGAATCACGAGAAAACATCTTTTTCTTTCAGGATTTGAACCTGAAGACACCTTGTCTTCTAGCCTTGACTCTCCATAAATAAAGAGTTTTATGGTTAAAACACATGCATTACAGAAACAGCATAAACAAATAAATTTCCCTCCTTTTCTGCAATTAATCACAGATCAATCCATCCATCTGAAAGCAGAGGCTACACTGCCCTCTTGTGGCTAGTTAGCAATACCACAAACTTTCCATGTGAAGAAGAAATAATATTTCAACGCTTCATATTGCATAAGACTTTATATCTTGCATAAAACATGTATGCACTTAATAATTTACAACCGCACAGAATAATAGAAAAGCAAAACACATTAAAGCACAGTGCATGTGCAAAAATCATATACCATTGTGATGTTAAAATGTTTTACAATTATCCTGGAAATTGTTGATACACTCGTAATAAAGCAATAGATCCAAAAAGACCCCAACATTCAAAATAAGCACATTGTGAAAGGAAAATATCACCTAACCACATACAGAGGCCACACTTTAAAAACATGTTTCAATTCTGTAAATTGAATCTTGATGAAATATTATCAATGCAACATATAGAGTAATACCAGCATATATTTCTGTGCACGTTTGCAGATAAAATGTACAATAAGATTTGTCTTATTCAAACAAACACTGCGAACCCCTGAATAAATCAGAAACAGTATTCATTTTCCAGCTTCAATCCTTTACACACTGACACAAGTGTGAATTTAGCCCAAATCAAATCAAACTGAGGTTTCAAAGTGCATATGAATCAACATGCATATGATTCACATGTACATAAGAATCTATAGCGTTTAGTTCTTTTCTGTTTTTCGATTAATAGGGATAAAATAAAGCAGTAAAACATGACTTGATTCTGAGGAAGGATTTGTCTAATGAAGCTGAGATTGAATGTTAAGATGTACTGAAAAAGTGCAAGTATTTCAGTATTTCATAAGTGCAAAATGATACAACATTTGGTGCATGAAAAACATAGAAAGCTGCTTCAATAACTAAGAGATTTCCAGGTGATTTTCATAAAGGACCAGATTTCATCTGAAAACCTGCAGTTTTGTTTCTTTCTTAATGCTAAAATACACTTGAACAATCAAGCACTTGAGATGTGGCTTTGATGATGTGTCTTCTATAATATTGCATTGGTGTAAAAGTGTCAGCCTTCCAGAGAAAGATCATGCATGAGAGAGGACCTGTGAGACAAAACAAACATTTCACACATTAGAAGAGACTAACCAGAGGCTATGGAAGCTTGTTTCCGCCATGAAATAAAACTATTTAAAAGATGACGGCAACTTTTTATCTCAAACTTCTATCTTTTTTCCTCACAATTGCGAGATAAAAAGTCCGAATTGGGAGATTTAAAGTCCGAATTGCGAGATTTAATGCCCGAATTGCGAGATTTAATGTCCAAATTGCGAGATTTAATGCCCGAATTGCGAGTTTTAAAGTCTGAATAAATCCGAATTGTGAGATTTAATGCCCAAATTGCGAAATTTAATGCCCGAATTGCGAGATTTAAAGTCCAAATTGCGAGATTTAAAGTCCGAATTGCGAGATTTAAAGTCCGAATTGCGAGATTTAATGCCCGAATTGCGAGATTTAAAGTCTGAATAAATCCGAATTGCGAGATTTAAAGTCTGAATTGCAAGATTTAAAGTCCGAATTGCGAGATTTAAAGTCTGAATAAATCCGAATTGCGAGATTTAAAGTCTGAATTGCGAGATTTAATGCCCGAATTGCGAGATTTAATGTCCAAATTGCGAGATTTAAAGTCCGAATTGCGAGATTTAAAGTCCGAATTGCGAGATTTAATGCCCGAATTGCGAGATTTAAAGTCTGAATAAATCCGAATTGCGAGATTTAAAGTCTGAATTGCAAGATTTAAAGTCCGAATTGCGAGATTTAAAGTCTGAATAAATCCGAATTGCGAGATTTAAAGTCTGAATTGCGAGATTTAACGCCCGAATTGCGAGATTTAAAGTCTGAATTGCGAGATTTAATGCCCGAATTGCGAGTTTTAAAGTCTGAATAAATCCGAATTGCGAGATTTAATGCCCGAATTGCGAGATTTAAAGTCTGAATTGCGAGATTTAATGCCCGAATTGCGAGATTTAAAGTCCAAATTGCGAGATTTAAAGTCCGAATTGCGAGATTTAAAGTCCGAATTGCGAGATTTAATGCCCGAATTGCGAGATTTAAAGTCTGAATAAATCCGAATTGCGAGATTTAAAGTCTGAATTGCAAGATTTAAAGTCCGAATTGCGAGATTTAAAGTCTGAATAAATCCGAATTGCGAGATTTAAAGTCTGAATTGCGAGATTTAATGCCCGAATTGCGAGTTTTAAAGTCTGAATAAATCCGAATTGCGAGATTTAATGCCCGAATTGCGAGATTTAAAGTCTGAATTGCGAGATTTAATGCCCGAATTGCGAGATTTAAAGTCCAAATTGCGAGATTTAAAGTCCGAATTGCGAGATTTAAAGTCCGAATTGCGAGATTTAATGCCCGAATTGCGAGATTTCAAGTCTGAATAAATCCGAATTGCGAGATTTAAAGTCTGAATTGCAAGATTTAAAGTCCGAATTGCGAGATTTAAAGTCTGAATAAATCCGAATTGCGAGATTTAAAGTCTGAATTGCGAGATTTAACGCCCGAATTGCGAGATTTAAAGTCCGAATTGCGAGATTTAATGCCCGAATTGCGAGTTTTAAAGTCTGAATAAATCCGAATTGCGAGATTTAATGCCCGAATTGCGAGATTTAAAGTCCGAATTGCGAGATTTAATGCCAGAATTGCGAGATTTAAAGTCCAAATTGCGAGATTTAAAGTCCGAATTGCGAGATTTAAAGTCCGAATTGCGAGAATTAAAGTCAGAATATATCCGAATTGCGAGATTTAAAGTCCGAATTGCGAGATTAAAAGTCTGAATAAATCTGAATTGCGAGATTTAAAGTCCGAATTGCGAGATTTAAAGTCCAAATTGTGAGATTTAAAGTCCGAATTGCAAGATTTAATGCCCGAATTGCGAGTTTTAAAGTCTGAATAAATCCGAATTGCGAGATTTAAAGTCCGAATTGCGTGAATTGCGAGATTTAAAAAGTCAGAATTGGGAGATTTAAAGTCCGAATTGCGAGATTTAAAGTCTGAATAAATCCAAATTGCGGGATTTAAAGTCCGAATTGCGAGATTTAATGCCCGAATTGCGAGATTTAAAGTCCAAATTGTGAGATTTATTGTCAGAATTGCGAGATTTAAAGTCCGAATTGCGAGATTTAAAGTCCTAATCGCGAGATATAAAGTCTGAATTGCGAGACTTAAAAAGTCAGAATTGGGAGATTTAAAGTCCGAATTGCAAGATATAAAGTCCGAATTGCGAGATTTTAAGTCTGAATAAATCCGAATTGCGAGATTTAAAGTCCGAATTGCGAGATATAAAGTCTGAATTGCGAGACTTAAAAAGTCAGAATTGGGAGATTTAAAGTCAGAGTTGCGGGATTTAATGTCTGAATTGCGAGATTTAAAAAGTCAGAATTTGGAGATTTTAAGTCTGAATTGCGAGATTTTAAGTCCAAATCGTGAGATATAAAGTCTGAATTGCGAGATTTAAACTTCCAGTAGTGAAACAAAAAGTCAGAATTGTGAGATAAAAAGTCGCAGTTAACTTTTTAATTTTTTATTCTGTGGCGGAAACAAGCTGCCATAAAGAGGCAAAGACTACAAATGAAAGGTACATGAAAGGTTTCAAATACGAAATTTGCACTGATCTGGTAACTCACCTCTTCTGGGCTCCAGAATGGCACCGATGTTCCTGATACGCTAAATCTGCAGATTAATAAACGGAGCGAATCCCACGACGTCCTGCAGCAGCACTAGCGCCCTCTGCAGGGGTGGTTCCACATCGATCTCCACATTACGCCGGCGCAGAACACCGAGACTGGACTCGGTTACGTTGTGACAGTGGTTCACTTTGAGCGACTGCAGTTTGGGACAGTATTCTGCTAACGTCCTAAACACACAAATAAACAGTTATTAATAAGCTCGGCCTTCAAAAATGTACTGCGCTGCCTATGTAGACAGCATATCCATTACTGAATTCACACAGGCCAAGATTACAGACATCAGATGGGCTGTGAGATAAATCGAAGTAAAACCAGAATCGCAATGTGTCTTAGTGTGATTATCAAATCACAAATGCTGTGATGTATTGAAATAAATATATGCGCTGCATGTTTCAGAGTGAAGCGAGGTACAGTGTTCATTTACACTGTGGGCAGCTCATGATCTGATGTTTGTAGCATCTCAGATCACAGTAAATGCTGCTCAACATGAACTTCATCTCATCTTTTGCTCGGACTTTGATGCATTTGGGAATGCAACATGTAATCGTCTTCTCAAACTTGTAATGAGAAGCACTTAAACCAGCTGTTGTCAACTAGAGGTTTTCCACTAAAATGCAAGTTTGAAAGTAAGTAATTTTAAAATAAAATAATTATTTTTTTTATTTTTTTTCAGTGAAATACTAATATATATATATATATATATATATATATATATATATATAAATAAAAAATGTCATTTATAAATATGACTATATATTATTATTATTATTTAGTCATAGTCACAGTTTATATCTAATCACAATTTCCTGGCCAAAGCAAGCAGGATCTAGAGATATTATTTTATTATATTTTTCTTAAATACTTGTTTTTTGTTTTTTTTACAGTGAGATACTACAATGTTAATATTTCTTTTTATGTTTAATTGTTTCAGCAATAATATTTTAAAAATAAAAAAAATAAAGTATATAATTAAGTAATATATAAATCAAATTTTTGGGGCAAAAACATACAGGATCTAGAAATTATCATATTTTTCTGAAATACTTGAATTGGCCAATTCCTTATTTTACAGTGAAATACTACAATAGTAATATTTATTATTTTGTTTAATATTTTTATTTAGTAATAATTTAATAATAATAATACAAAATAACACACTTATCGTGGAATTAAGCATACACCATTTATCTTGTTTAACACTTTGTCATAATTTGCTATTCCCAGCAATGTAAACCATAAGACTGAAGGGAAATTCGCTCAAAACTTTCAAGGTAAATTTAGGAGTCTTTACAAAAAAGGTCACCAAATAACCAAATGATATAAGGAGCTCCAGGGGAAAATAAATAAATAATTCGCAAAAAAGGGCGCAACATTTAAAGTGCGAATTGCAAGATTTAAAGTCCGAATTGTGAGATTTAAAGTGCAAATTGCGAGGTATTAAGTCTGAATTGTGAGACATAAAGTCCGAATTGCGAGATTTAAAGGGTTTAAAAAGGGTCACCAAATAACCAAATGATATAAGGAGCTCCAGGGGAAAATAAATAAATAATTCGCAATTGGATTCCCCCCAAAATCATGCAGTCCTAATCAGATATGAGCCCTGCTACTGTCTGCTTCTGACCACAAACACATGGCGCACCTGATAGCTTCGTTTCGCACTCGCAGGCACCCCGTGAGGTCCAGCTTCTCCAGCTCCCTGCACTTCTTCGCCACTTCCTCCACCGCCGTGTCCGTGATGTTGGCATTAACCGCCACCGAGAGCGAGCGCAGCGCCGGGCACTTCCCCGCCACGTAGCATATGGCCTCGTCCTTCAGCTGTCTGCAGGCCGTCACGTCCAGCGAGCGCAGGTCCGAGCAGTGATCCGCCAGGCTGCGCAACGCCAGGCTGTCCACCCACTCGCAGTGCGCCAGGCTCAGGTGCTGCAGCCGCGGGCAGCTCAGCGACACCGCCACCAGGGCGTGGCGGCTCAGATGCACACAGCCGCGCATGTCCACGCGCAGCAGGTGCTGGTTCTGACCAATCACGGGCAGCAGCTCTTTGTCAGTGATCCAATCGGAGCAGTTGGTGACACAGAGGTGGTGGAGAACTTGATTGTGGCGGAGAATGGCGCAGAAGGCTTCTTTGGGAATGTGAGGGCCCGTCTGAGGAGAAACAATGCACGTTTGATGAAATACAGTACACCAGAGAACGGCCAGTATTCCAGCAACTGTCCACATACACCGATCAGGCATAACATTATGACAGGTGAAGTGAATAACACTGATTATCTCTTCATCATGGCATCTGTTAGTGGGTGGGATATATTAGGCAGCAAGTGAACATTTTGTCCTCAAAGTTGATGAGTTAGAAGCAGTAAAAATGGCCAAGTGTAAGGATTTGAGCGAGTTTGACAAGGGCCGAATTGTGATGCTAGACGACTGGGTCAGAGCATCTCCAAAACTGCAGCTCTTATGGGGTGTTCTCGGTCTGCAGTGGTCAGTCTCTATCAAAAGTGCTCCAAGGAAGGAACAGTGGAGAACCGGCCACAGGGTCATGGACGGCCAGGGCTCATTAATGCACGTGGGGAGTGAAGGCTGGCCCGTGTGGTCCGATCAAACAGACGAGCTACTGGAGCTCAAACTGCTCAAGAAGTTAATGCTGGTTCTGATAGAAAGGTGTCAGAACACACAGAGCATCTCGGTTTGTTGTGTGTGGGGCGGCATAGCCGCAGACCAGTCAGGGTACCCATGCTGACCTCTGTCCACCACCCAAAGCACCAACAGTGGCACGTGAGGGAAACTGGGGGTCCTGGGTCCTGCCATCCATGTGGATGTTACTTTGACACGTACCACCTACCTAAGCATTGTTGAGACCATGTACGCTCTTTCATGTAAACGGTATTCCTTGTGGCTCTTTCAGCAGATAATGCGCCGCCACAAAGCAAAAATGCTTCAGGAATGGTTTGAGGAGCACGACAACGAGTTTGAGGTGTTGACTTGGCCTCCAAATTCCCCAGATCTCAATCCAATCGAGCATCTGTGGGATGTGCTGAACAAAAAAGTCAGATCCATGGAGGCCCCACCTCGCAAATTACAGGACTTAAAGGATCTGCTGCTAACATCTTGGTGCCAGATACCACAGCACACCTTCAGGGGTCTAGTGGAGTCCATGCCTCGACGGGTCAGGGTCAGCAAAAGGGGGACCAACACAAGTCATAATGTTATGGCTGATCGGTGTACATGCATATCAAACGTTTTTTTCCTCACCTGTGCAGGGTCAAACTTACGGCAGTTCTTCAGGTACACCTGGACGAGAGAACGGAAGCTCTTGCTGACCCGCTGCAGGCTGACCAGGTGGCGCAGCGGCAGGTAGCAGAACACGTGTGTAACTAACACATCCTCCCAGGGCAGGTCCAGCAGCTGACACCTGTCCCAACACAAAATACACAGCTGAACCCGACATCAAATCAACCAGCTGCAGATGTCAATGGAAAGGGGAGAGTTAGGCAAATATAAACAGCATGCCATGCATGTTGGTGAAGTGCCAATGTATTAAACCATATTAATGACTAAATATGCATGCATACAAAACAAATGGGAAACTGTATTATTGTATATATACTGTTATCAAAAATGACTAAGACTACAGTGCTCGTCAAAAAGCTCTGCAACCCCTGGGGCCGGTTGCATTAACCGTTAAGACTAGTCTTACAAGTTAGACATGCATTTTTTTCTTTAAGACTGTTCATAACTTTTTTTTTAAATCAGTTACATAAAAACATAGACTGGCCTAATTTGATACGAAAAGTAAGACTGAATGCCACTTGCCTAACTGCTAGTGGCTCATACTAGATCTTAAGACACTGTCTTAACATAATGGCTTAGTTTATGCAACTGGCCCAGGACAGCATGCATTAACGTGCATGCGCACAAAACAACAACACAGCAACCGTTGTAAAGACACAATGTCATGAACATGTCAACGACTAAAAGACGACGTATGTTTTCAATATGCATGCATGCGCGCAAACCAGTGCAGCCACTGCCTCAGAACATCAGTGTTTATAAGGACAGTACAGATGTTCTGTTGCTGTTTGCATGCATTGACTGGATGCATCTGTTTGCGCGCATGCTAGCCAAAGCAACGCGCATGTTTCTCTGAATCCACGCACACCTGGATCTCTCTTTATGAAATATACCTGTGGCTTTGCATGCGTTCATCATGTTTTTGGTCCATGCTGATACTGTCCTTTGATCCACGCACATTATTTATCATGATGGATAAACAGCTGACCGGCTCATCCGGGTTCTGATGCACAGGATGATGCGGATTCAACGGGACTCACTGCTGCCATCTAACAACCTGGAAGAGCAGTGTGTGTGGTGGAGATCACATCCACATGAGATCAATTAGGCTACTAAAAATAATAAAGCATACTATTTATGATATGATATGATGCCAACAACCTTCAGTAAATGCATGCATTTTGTTCGCTTTATAGGGCAGTCATATCATATTTCAGATTATTTCTAGATGGCCCTAGAAGACAAACAAACAAACCTGATTCATTAGTGAGCTGGAGGGCTTCTGTTGGCCAATGACACTATTACAATCACCTGGCCTTGGAAATGAGAACACTCACATGACCGTCAGGGTCAGCAGACCTTTGCAAACCCTGGACAAAAAAAAACTGAATGGCTCAAAAACAATAGAGTCATCCATGCAGAACCTCTGCTGAGCCAAGAGATACAGGACACTGAATGAAACGCAGTCGAGGGCCTGAGGATAGTGTGTAAAATCACTCTGATACACCGGCGTACGAGAACTGAGAATTCACAGCAAATATGGCCGCAAAATCAGTTTATGACTTCACCATGGAGACCCTGGAGAGAAAGGCCGCGCCGCTCAGCATCTTCAGTGGAAAAGTTCTTCTCATCGTGAACGTGGCCACCTTCTGAGGGTCCACCATTGAAGAGGTCAGTATGTCTTAAGTTTTTGTTTAATTAAGTACAGTTACAGTAGTACAGTTTTCTTAAATCCTTGAATGCATTTGTAATGAGTACTATATAAATATACACTCTAAAAAAATTGGTGCTATATGGCACTAAAAGTGGTTTTTGGCTTGTAATCATAGGGGAACCACTTTAAGTGCTGCATAACACCAATCTTGGTGCTTCAGTGGTTCTTCAGCGGTTCTTTGGCTGTGTTATATAGCACCGCTACCATATACAGAATATGTTAAAGGGATAGTTCACCCAAAAATGAAAATTAGCCCATGATTTACTCACCCTCAAGTCATCCTAAGTATATATGACATTCTTCTTTCAGACTAATAAAATCTGAGTTATATTACAAAAGTTCAGGCTAATCCAAGCATTAGAATTGGATTCATAGTTGCTCTGTTTTTGAAGTCCATAAAAACTGCATCTGTCCATCGAATAACTGCTCCACGCGGCTCTGGGGTGTTAATAAAGGCCTTCTGAAGCAAATCGATGTGTTTGTGTAAGAAAAATATCCATATTTAAAACTTTATCAAGTAAATTTCCAGCCGATCGCCTTCCGTGGAAAAGTGTTGAATGTTGAAAGTGAAACTCAAGATGCGTACGTGACGTCATGACGAGCGGACCTGGTCGCGTTAGTCTTTCCATCGGCAGGGGAACTTTCAACAATTTTTCCATAAATTGAACATGGAAGGCGGTCAGCCGAAACTTTATAAAGTTTTAAATATGGTTATTTTTCTTACACAAACGCATCGATTCGCTTCAGAAGGCCTTTATTAACACCCGGAGCCGTGTGGAGCAGTTATTTGATGGACAGATGCACTTTTTATGGACTTCAAAAACAGAGCAACTATTACTGCTATTATAAAGCTTGGATTGGCCTGGACTTTTGTAATATAACTCCGATTTTATTCGTCTGAAAGAAGAATGTATACACCTAGGATGACTTGAGGGTGAGTAAATCATGGGCTAATTTTTAGTTTTGGGTGAACTATTCCTTTAAGATATGGTGCTCTATTCCACCAAAAGAGGTTCCCCTATGATTACGACCAAGAACCACTTTTAGTGCCATATAGCACCATTTTTAGAGTGTGTGTGTGTGTGTGTGTGTGTGTGTGTGTGTGTGTGTGTGTGTGTGTGTGTGTGTGTGTGTGTGTGTGTGTGTGTGTGTGTGTGTGTGTGTGTGTTCGTGTGTGTGTGTGTGAGTGTGATAATTTCTTGATAATTTGATTTTTCATATAACAGCTATATGCAACTTAATTGGCTCTTGTTCAGGATTGGGCATATGTCCATTGTCCATATGATTGTCTATTGATTCATTGTATGATATATGATGTATTATATATTGTGACGCGTCTTTGAGCTTGGGAAAGACGCTATATAAATTAAACATATTATAATATGTACAGTATGTATTGCATTTTTATTTTATTTACAACAAATGTTTCAATTTAAATTGATGCAACTGTCAATTAAAGGCACAATATGTAAAAAATGTTTAATTAAAATATCCAAAAACCACTAGAGCAATACTATATATTTTGTTGGCTTGTGTACTTATATTATCCCAAATGTTTACAAGAATGTCGAGAGAAATGAAAAATTTTAACCAGGACACGGACCGTGTCCTTGTGTCGCCTTTCAATGACATCATACTCGCGTTACCCTCTGTTTTATTTTGTAGAAACCATGGAAACACCAAAGACGCTTTAATATATGATGTGTTTTATTAGACAGGTGAGCAACTGTTTGGACACATTCATCGACAGAAAACGAATTATTGATATGCAGCTCAACACAGTTAGTCTTATTGTTTAAATCTGGTTTTCTTGATTTACTGCGAGTACCATGTTTTACCGCCTAATATCGATCTCTTACTGCAATGTGAACAAGTGTCTCATAGCAGCCGCAAGCAAATGCACAGAGTAGCATTATAACATAACTTTCAACACACTGATAAAACAGCGCTGCATTACCCCACATACACATGAGCAGAAGAAGCAGAAGCGGCGACTGTGGCATAATAAAAGTCCTGCTGCTCACGAGGCGTGTGTCGCACTCGTCTCTCATTAGCAATCGCTTCACCGGCCTCGTTCCGCTCCAGCGGATTTCTTCATGAAGATGATTTCTGCCGGATACTATACCACCGGCTATAGAAGTGAAAACATCTCCCATGATTCCATCATCAAGCTATGCCTTTGTTTTCAATAAGTGACCTCTTGCGGAGAAAATGACATATTGTGCCTTTAAAAATGATTGAACTTATTTTTAAATGAATTAATAAATAATCAGAAGTGAAATAAATGTGTGTGCAGTATCACAGGATGAATGCACTCATGGACATGTATGGAGGTCTGAACTTCACTGTGCTTGGATTCGCCTGCAATCAGTTCGGCCTCCAGGCTCCTGGTAAGACCCGTCGTCTGCTGGCTCAGTGTGCATTGAACAGATGTTTATTATGTTTCTTAAATAAGGGAGACTGCATGGGGCAAGTTGTCACACGTGTGTGCTGGTTTTGAACACTCTAATTCTAAAAACCTGAAAGATAATATTTTTCAAATTCAACACTGTTTTAAAGTTTGGGGTAAATTTTATTTATTTTTTTTCAACAAGGATGCATTCAATTTATCAAAAAATTACAGTAAAGACTTGCATTGACAAAAAGAAATCTGGCGGGACGCCTGAGCTCTTTTTTTGATCGCCTTTTCTTGATCGCCTTTTTTTCGTATCATATATTTTAGTAATTATCATAAATTAGGTATCATTCAAAAACTTACAAACTGAAAATCCCTCCTGTGAAAACCGCTTTGAAATTGGACGTTGTGTTACCATGGAAACGGTACTCTAAATTATTCTAGCGGGCTCCTCCCCTTAGTGGGCGGGATCATGTTTCATATCACAACATTTATTTGAAATGTTTTCTAATCTTGACAAAACACATATCGTCGGAAAGGTCTGAGTCTCAAGGTTCCATATTTGGTGACTGTTTTGTGATGGAAGTGATATTTGGACAGAATTGTATGCATTAAAAAAACAATCAATGGAATTTGGATGACACCCGGTGGCTATTTTCGGTATATCGCCTAAACAAAATCTCATGGGAACTTCAGTTTTTGTGATATCAACTTCAAATTTGGAACACAACTTGGTTAGACATATGGCTTTGATTCTATAGTAATTTTAGAATATTTTTTTTATATAAAATAAAAAATATTTAGTACAGAATTTTTCATTTACAGTCAATTTAAACTTCCATAACTTTGTATTACTTTCATATTTTGAATTGCTTTCTCTTCAGCAATAATTTGCAGAGTATCTTCTTTAAAACAAGACCAAATAGGTCTATATTCCAAAGCATTCTTGAATTATAGGATAGTGAATTGTCATGTGTATTCTCAAAACAGGGGGTGACAGTTAAGGGGTTAGACTAATATTTATTGGACATTAATTGCATTATTATTAAGAGTTCATTAAAAAGTTCAGCCTAAAAGCCTATCCCCAAAACGAAACCAACCCCAAACCTTCTGATTTACTTCAGCGCAAACCATTAAAAACCTGAAGATGGTCTGTAATAAATGTCTCCCTCTGCTCCTCCCAGAAGAGAACCATGAAATCCTGAACGTTCTGCAGTATGTGAGACCAGGAGGAGGTTTCCTCCCAAAGTTCCCGGTCTTCAGCAGGATTGAGGTGAACGGCGCTGATGAACACCCTCTGTACGCCTTCCTGAAGGTACAGCATTAGCTCAGTCCATCTCTGCAGAGCATGCTACAACATACTGGAAATGATCATTTGCATAAACAAAATCACGTCTATTTGGGGACTTTTTGACATGATTTTCATCACAATTATGGATATATCTTCCCCACAATTTCCCATTTTTAAATGTTTTTATCTATCAGAAAACCATCAGATAAATGAGTGTATCATCAGTAGATCTGAGTGGGCTCCTGAAGCTCGTGCAGTAGAGCATCATGGGCTCAATTCCCAGAAAATGAAGAACTAATGAAATTGTAAAAGCGTCTGACCTCACAAATGCGCTTCTAGAAGAATGGTCAAAAATTCCCATAAACACACTCCTAAACCTTGTGGAAAGCCTTCCCAGAAGAGTTGAAGCTGTTAGAGCTGCAAAGGGTGGGCCGACTCCATATTAAACCCTACGGATTAAGAATGGGATGCCATTAAAGTTCATGTGCATGTAAAGGCAGACCTTCCAAAACTTTTATATAGTCAAAAAAAGAGTGTTCAGACAGAATTTTTTGGGCGCAGTACTAGACTTTTCCACTAGATGACATCCAGACTCCATTGGTGACAAGATGCATGTGTTCTCATATATGGTTTGAGTGATCTGACTGTCTGAACCATATTTCCATAATGTTCATACTATTTATGAATATCATATTCAGAAGTAGTATGGGCATATGGCAAGCCGTTTTGACTTGTATTCATTTTCAGGATATTAATTCCTGATATCTATTTGCACTAGTTAGAATGCTCATCCTTAATATCAGAAATGGTATTTTCACTAGTTACATGTCACCATAGGCTGCCATTCAAATTCAATAACAGACATTTGCACTAGTAACCGTGTAATTGTTGATCTAGCAAAAATGATCATTTTTACTAATGAGAATTGTATTTCTGATATGTGAAATTGGAATTTCAACTAGTAAGAAATCAATTCTCGATATCAACAGTTACATTTGAATAACAGTTTTGGTGATACTTAATAGCCTGACGTCATCATAGTCAGATTCTAGTCAGAATATGAGTCTGATACTGCTCCATTTAGGGTTGCAACCTTCAGTGTGGCAAAATAAGAGACACCCATTCACGACTACCCCCCCCCCCCCCATGATTATTTCAACATTGACAACTTGACAGCTCAATAATAAACCTTAAGAAAACATAAGATCAAGTATGTCTTGCAACAGAACACATTTTATATTATTTTACATTTGATTATTTTATTTCTTTCTAAATAACTCTTTAGTAGCCTATTTGGTGCACTTTAAAGGGATAGTTCACCCAAAATGAAAATTCTGTCATCATTTACTCACCCTCATGATGTCCAAACCTGCATGAGTTTCTTTGCTCTGCTGAACACAAAAGAAGATATTATGAAGAAAGTTTGTACCCAGGCTTCTTTGGGGGCACCATTGACTTCCATAGTAGGAATGAATCTTCCAATGTGTTCAACATAACAAAGAAATGTATACATGTTTGGAACAACTTGAGGGTGAGGAAATGATGACAGAATGTTCATTTTTGGGTGAACTGTCCCTTTAAGCAGCCATTCTGAACCAGTAATCACTTTTTTGAATTTCAAAAATGTTAATTTGTTTATTAATTTACTTACATTATGACTATATTATCATGTAATTATTTGTCCCATTTTTATCTAAATATTTTTTTAAAGCTCATACACTTTATATGACAGGATTATTTATTATGTATGATTAATATAGCCTAGCTAAATTATAAATTAATAATACTATTTATTAGGCTATAATCTATTAATTAACCTGTCTAAAAAATAATAATTCTGTCTGCCAAGCTCTGATAATGTATGTAAAATCCATTTAAAAAACGATAGGCCTATACCTTTAGAAGCAGGGATGTGTGTGTCAGCGCTGCTGCTTTAAGTCAGTCAGATCAACTGAAATGCTTCTCATAAAGTGTGCAGTTGGCCTGAGGTTCATCATGAGTTACTGGACAGACCCATTGATACCTTTTTGATATTCAGCTCTATATCTGGAGATCCTCTTGCGTTCAAACGGTGAATGCGAGCTCGACATGTTTTTATAAAATGCGCAAGTTTACAGGCACACGGTAGCGCATGTTCTTGAGACTCCGCCGCTATGGCAACAAAGCCGCTAAAACGCAATCATGCACAAATGAGCTCCTGTACTACTTATTGTGAAATGTATTTCTTTGTATTTGCTATCAGTATTCTCCACACTGCAAAATCCGTATGTGTTTATTGAACTATGTGTGTACCTATATAAAATACAGGGCCAAATCGCGTCCTGAATTGGTTTGATACGGGACGCGTTATTTTGCTTGTAAATACGGGACGATTCCATATTTTACGGGACGGGTGGCAACCCTAGCTCCATTGGGCTGTGATTATAGGGAGTGTTTCAACCAAACCAGGAAAGAAAATGGAACCTACAGCCAATCAGAGCGACGGAGTAAGTGACGTATGTTGAGCGACGCATAGTCGTCAACAGAACTCAACTGCACGCACGCTGGAAGAAGTAGAAGAAGAAGATGAGTGTAAACGATCTTTGCCAGTGTTGTAAAAAGAATTACACAGAGTAGCCTACTTACCAACACGATCTTCATTTCTGAGAGAAATTGTAAAGGTGAATGTATAAACGAAGTTCTCAGTTTAGAACGAATTCAACTCAAGCGCTCTTTGGTGCCGTGGATGATTACGTTACAGTTGATCATCTGTCCATCATCGTATAAAGCCCGCCCTGACCATTTGATTGGTCCGAACAGCTCTGGTTCGAGCATAGTTGCTCCACAACGGATCAAGTCTTCCCGAACTTCCCGACCTCAAATGTTGTGGGCGGGGCTAAGTTCGGCTGGCATCCTGGCTAGATATTTAACTAATTACAAATATTGAAAATTGAAATGTAATTCTTGATATCAACAATTAGTATTTCTGCAAATTATGACGGAATTGTTGATATTAAGAATTTGCTTTTGAACTAGTGAAAATTGAATTGTTGATATCAAGAATTCATATCCTGAAAATTAACTAAATTTAAATGGCTTGCCATATGTGGCAGTATTTTGATTTGTTCGTTGCCACATCACAAATCTTTAGCTTAGGGCCTTAGGCTATATTTAAAACATTTTAGACTTTTTTTCTCAAATGTAATAGACCCTTTTCACAGACTGTGATGTTTTCAAATATGTTTTAACGGTCATCAATATCGTAAACACTGCAAAATGTGTTGTATACATTTTTTGTTATATCTGTAGCCTACATTTATAACACTAATACTTTGTATTTTATTACTTTTGCATCAAATTACAAAAAAAACGAATTACCGCAGCTGTGAGGGTGTTTCTAATACAGCGTCTATGGTAAAAAATGTACATCTTTCTCTCTTTTAACTGCCGTTATCAATCTCACTCTGTTTTTTCCCTCTTTTTGAAAGTTGTGAAATCGCTATTGTGGCGTTTTTCTTTTGATATTTGAGCAAATGGACACACAAAACATATTTAATGTATTCTCTCATTCACAGCTATAATAGTTAACCCAACTATGACGACTTCCGCTCTGGGAAACCCAGAAATGTGAAAAGGGTCTATTGGACGTTATCTTTTGGACTCTTGCCATTGAAACTAACTGAGGGTGAATCTGAAATCGCCCCCTATACCCTTAAATAGGGCACTATTTGAGCGGACAGCCATTTGTAGTGGTGTCCGAAACTATAGCGGACGTAACCGAGTGCACTCATTCAATCCCACATTTACACAGCAATAACGAGTGTACAGCCGATGTACACACTGCGAATATGCGCTCACTTGTTTTCATTCACTCCTTCAAGTGAACTATATTAGTGGACTAAAGTAGGGATTAGTGATTGAGGGTTTAGGGGGCGATTTCGGATTCAGCCTGAGATTTCTACCGATACTTGAATGAATTTTCTTCTGAGTCGCTCGCTATTTCAAAATAAAAGTCTGACTGTGACTCTTATCGCAAATAAATAAATTACGGTCGCTAATAAGTTACGAGATATGGCAGCTGAATTTAGCTATAGCAAAGTTTCACTGACTTTGTTCTTCCAGGAAACTCTGCCATTTGTCAACCCTGTCATTGGAGACATCAGGAAACTCTACTGGTCTCCCATTAAGGTGAATGACGTCCGGTGGAACTTCGAGAAGTTTCTCATCACTGCAGACGGAGTCCCTTACAAAAGGTACCCAGATGTGCTCACAAATTCAGTGTGATTTGCATGTCATGTCCAAAATAAAAGAAGACAGAAAGTGTGGATTATGAGAGACATGAAACTAGCACAACTAAAGTTTAGTGTTGATCGCTGTGCCATGTTTGACCAATCAGAATCAAGTATTTCACAGATCCAATGGAACAAATATAGTATCATTTGTAGCCGCTGAATTGTCTATTGCAGGTATGATCTTCATTGTCCATTTGAAGAGGTGGAGCGAGACATTGCAGCACTTCTGCAGGGAAGAAGACATTCATCATAACATATTCATAACCAGCACTCTGATTATGATTCCAGCTCAGTAGCAACTGTCTGTCTGGATTCATTCAGATTCTTCTAACTTCTTCCACTTTCCTAGACCCGTCCAGACTTCATAGACGTGAAGATGAGTGGATCTCACGAAACTTGTCATGAATATGTGAAACATATTTCATTTCAAAATCGAATTATTATTCTGTGCATTCTGAC
>NC_137113.1:5918269-5930769 GCF_949357685.1 Gobio gobio | reverse complement strand
TAAACTCAATCTATTAATTATAGACTGTAAAAAATATGTTTAATTACCGACTGTACAATTCATATATATATTTGAAGCATGGAATCTCTTTTGTGGCCTTTGCCTGGGCCAGAGACAGACGCCTGATTTCCTGCTTTCTTAATTGCATCTGACTGTGGATGTGAGCAGCTTATAATGACCTGCTCACTAAAGCACATGTTTTAGATGTTTCTGCTGTCAGTACAGGAGCATTTGCATGTTTCTGCCTGGGAAATGTGTGGAACTGCATTTAATGTAATTGTTCTCTTTGGTGAAATATCTCAATGAAACGGCTGTAATTGCTTCACATGCCATCGCGCAGGTCAGCCGGCTCTGAATATTGGGCCTGAACTTGTGCGCTGTCATTATTTCTGCCTTTATAATTAAGACCTGGCAGTGGTTCATCAGGGCTAAACTGTGCGTTTAGTGAGAAGACTATAGAGAGACTATACAGTATTGTAATAGGCTATAGCAAACAATAATTGGAGCATATCACATAATTCTAATTATAATATGCATATGCTAATTTATGAAGTAGGTTAAAGCTTGGTTATTTTCATTTTTTTTTACATTTAAAACAATCTGTTTATCACAAACAAAACATAACTGGTGTACAGTAATGCACTTACAATGGAAGTCTATGGGGAAAGATATTTTGGAGAGTGTAGAAGCACAAATATGCAGCTCGAATTTAAAAGCAAAAGCACTTAACAAAATGCTGGGTTAAACCCAGCGGTTGGGTTAAATGTTTGCTTAAAACAACCCAATTGCTGGGTTAAAACAACCGAATCAGTGAGTTTGTCCATTTTCAACCCAACTTGGGTTGTTTTTAACCCAGCATTTTTAGAGTGTATTTTCATTTTTAAATGTCAAAGCACTTCTATTCATTATTCTGAAAAAAATATGTGTCTGCGCTTTAAAAAATCTCTGATTTTACGGTCTCATGCTATCACATTAAACATAAATATTGTGGTTACTCTTTAAAAAACGTGTGTATGCCTTTTAAACTTCCCTTGACTTCCAAGTGTATACCATTAACACGGGTTTAGCATATTTTTACAAACTGAAAGTATTGCTATTCGTCCCAAACGCTGTCCAGAACATTTACAAAGGTAGCCTATTTTTTTATTATTATTAACAAAACTTAAATAATGAGAGACGACATCAGTCCTTCTTCCAAAACATATTTTTTGTCGTCCCCTGTTTCAATATGTAATCCTATTATAATAAGTGCTTATATATATATATATTTAGATCTGTTGGGAGTCGGACGGTTTTCATGGGAAATTGCGTACTTACGTCACTCGCCGGTGTGTGTCTTGTCCAAGCGGCAACCTCCCGCAGTTTCTCTTGAAGCCAATACGGAAGTGCCTCAAACTGCAACTCATCGACTGGCCACTAGGGACAGGATCCAGAAGGGAGCAGAATCTCATTGAGCCCCATGTTAAAATGGCCAACTTTAGAGCAGAATAAAACATGTTTACAGTCTGGTACAAATTGTGCTTTTGGTCTATACGGCTCATTTTGCCCTTCATGACAACTGTGAGGGGGGTGAATTTTTTTATAACTCATTCGTTTACATTATATAAAGCCTTAAAATTCTGCGTAATTAAGGGCGTGGCCATTTCGAGTGACAGGTGGATAGCCATTTATCTGCTGTCTGTTAGTCATCGCGTCACTTAAGCTCCGCCTACGTCCCGCCTTTTTGCCCATTTTCTGTTATCCGGGAGTGACGCGCGATGACGCGCTGCCAAGATGGCTCGTCCCTACTTTGTGCTTCAGAACGGCTCATCAGAATCCTAAGGGTGACGTCACGGACACTACGTCCATATTTTTTTACAGTCTATGGTCTTGTCCAAGCGGCAACCTCCCGCTGTTTCTCTTGAAGCTAATACGGAAGTGCCATATACTGCAATTCATCGACTGGCCGCTAGGGACAGGCTCCAGAAGGGAGCAGAATCTCATTGAGCCCCATGTTAAAATGCCCAACTTTGCAGCAGAATAAAACATGTTTACAGCCTGGTACAAATTGTGGTTTTGGTCTATATGGGTAATTTTGCCCTTCATGACAACTGTGAGGGGTGTGAATTTTTTTTATAACTCATTCGTTTACATTATATAAAGCATTAAAATTCTGCATAATTAAGGGCGTGGCCACTTCGAGTGACAGGTGGATAGCCATTTATCTGCTGTATGTTAGTCATCGTGTCACTTCAGCTCCGCCCACGTCCCGCCTTTTTGCCCATATTCTGTTATCCGGGAGTGACACGTGATGACGCGCTGCCAAGATGGCAACGGCCATCTCGTCCATACTTTGCACTTCAGAACGGCTCATCAGAATCCTATGGGTGACGTCACGGACACTACGTCCATATTTTTTTTACAGTCTATGGTCTTGTCATATCATAACTACAGGAAAGTAGCTCCGGCTGTTTTGACGCGTGTGTGCTGTGGGGGTGGCAGAGGTTTGTCTCAATGAGTGAGAAAGGTTGACGTGGAGTTTTAAACAAACGCCGAACAGAGGAGTGTCTGCTGGCCAAAAGACAACGCGACAGAGATCGTAAAAAAACAAGAATCAACATTAGCTTGGCTGTTAGATGATGTCGAGAACTGATGGATTTAAAATGTTGTAAAAGCGAGGCTGTTTTATTTCTCAACAGGTGACTAAGGTATTTTATTGAACAGATAAATTGCCATAGGCTATGTAGCACTCTAACAGAGTTTCAGTGTAAAGCATTATCTTTTGTAAAGGGTCATATTCATCCGCGCTAACGCGCAGAGCCGAAGCACAACCAAAACAATGTTCTTCCGCCAGTTTAATTTTTTAACTGCTAGCTAGAGGGTCAAAAAAAATATACACAGTGTTGCTTTAAAATAACTATGATTTCTTACAATATTGCCACTGCAAATTTCTATTGAATTGTTTTGCTATTGGTTTGCTTTGTCTATCATCTCAAGTAGGTCTAAATAAAACAGGACTTGTATCAAGCCATCAGAGCAGCTGTAGTGGTTAGATTGATCTCACCGCGCTGTGAGACAGATTTATCTCCTCATGTTCGGACATCAGCCCTGCACCTCACGGTATCATCCATTTCATAACCTCAAAACACGCGACGAAGAGTTATAACCGCATCTAACAAAGAGCGAATGATGTATCCTTGCGCCTGAGATGTGATTTATGACTCCCGAGCCGCCAGTGCTGCTCAATGAGGAGTGGATAATAGATACAGGAGTGGCCAACATTTTGGTGATGGAAAAATGTCCACCCTTTATTCAAATGTTGTTAAAAATTTGTTACAGATTTTGTAAACATAATGTGTAGTTGTGAGTCAATTGTGGACATTGTGGACGGTTTGGCAAGGCTGTTAAAGAAATTATGAACAAGCAACGAAATATTAATAACTGATTTGTATTCAATGTATGCTTTTTCCTGTGAGCTTTTTGTGTGTGTGTGTGTGTGTGTGTGTGTGTGTGTTGTTGTTGTTGCAAAACTATAGCTGTTGTTTGCCTTTTTTGCCAAACAATTTAATCAGATAAATGCTATAAAGGTACAGTATGTAAGATTTTTAGATTAAAATATCCAAAAACCACTGGAACAATGATATATAGGCCTATTTTGTTGGCTTGTGTACTTACATGATCCCTAATGTTTCCAAGAATGTTTAAATCCAGAGAAATAAGTGCCAATAATATATCTTAGTAAGTGATTTTATAATAATAAATAAGTGATAAGACCATCATATCCGCTGAAACCATGGAAACACCAAAAATGCTTTAATATACGATGTGTTTTATTAGAAAGGTGAGCAACTGTTTGGAGACATTCATCGACAGAAAACAAATCATAGCTTATATACAATAAAATATTTAAAAATATAAAAGATTTTCCTCATAATTTGATGGTTTAATTGAACTGAGATATCACTTTTGTCCGCTGTGTGTGTGTTTTTTCACTTAATATTCAATATTTTGAGTATTAAGCACATGATAAACGCCACTTGCTTTGATATGATGACATTCAGACCTTCAGCGTGCAAATGCTATTTTGCAATGCTACGAAAGGTTTGCTTCGCAGACTCATTTGTGGATGTGCATGTAATGCATTTGTCATATTACAAAAGCCTTAGCAGTTGAGCATATCTGTGCATGCAGAAACAGAAGGGGAATCTCTGCGAGAGCTAAAAACCCAGTGAAGTTCATCCATCATCCGCAGTCCTCTTTACATTACCATTGATCTACACTGAGGATAAAAATAACATGCTGTTATTGTTATATCCCAGCAAGCAATTTCTCCAGGGTGATGGAGTGCAGGGCTGCATCTGGCCTGGCGTGGACACACAGTCGCAGTCTGTCTTCCTGTCAATAACATGGCACTTGAGCAAATCACGGATCAATCACGGCTGAACCGTAATGCCCTAAAGACCCCTGAAGAAGAGACTTTACCTCAAACTAAAACATTTGAGTTCTAAACTTCACCTTTATGTGATATAACAATGAATAAAACATATTTAGACATATTTAAACAAATTTAAAGAAATGACAAAAACACACAAAATTACCAAAACTTTGAAAAAAATATGAACATCAAATATAAAATCTAATTCAAAATATTAATAAAAACTACAGTATAATAGTAGCATATATGTACTTATGTGCATATACAGTTATACTGAAAAGGTTGATTTTTTTTTTAAATTAATATATTTTCTTGTTATATGAAGGTCACATTGCAAATGTTTGGAAATACCTTTTAATATAGATTTTATTTTTTGTCCTTTCTTTGCACTACATTTTTTAATTCCAAACTATAAAAATCTATCATAAAATATTAATTATTGCATTTCATCTCGACAAACAGGAGCATAAATCAATCAATATTTATTGAGTAAAAACAAAATATGAATAACTGATTATGTTGTATTCAATGTATTCTTTTTCCTGTGAGCTTGTGTTTTTGTGTTGTTGTTGCAAAACTATAGCTGTTGTTTGCCTTTTTTGCCAAACAATTTAATCAGATAAATATCTTAAAGTTACAGTATGTAACATTTTTTTGATTAAAATATCCAAAAAACACTGGAACAATGCTAAATATTTTGTTGGCTTGTGAACTCCAAGAATGTTTAAATCCAGAGAAATAAGTGCCAATAATATCTCTTGGTAAGTGATTTTATAATAATAATATATTAATAAAAACTACAGTATATTTAGTAGCGTATATGTACACAAACTAAAATGGACAAAACAAAATATACAGTATAGACATATTTAAACAAATTGTAAGAAATTACGAAACTTACATAAAACTACTAAAACTTTAAATGAATTGAAAATGAAAACGGAAAATATAAACATCAAAAATATAAAAATCTAATTCAAAAATAGTATATGTACTATAAAAACTAAAACTTACATAATCATTTATAAAAACTATAGAGACATTTAAACATTTAAACTTGCATAAAACTACTAAAACTTTAAATTAATTTAAAATTTAAAAATCCAATATAAAATTCAAAATATGAATAAAAATGACAGTATAACATTATCTCAATTATACTCTGATTTGGATTTGCTTTTTATCAGCATAAAATCATAGTATTTATTAATTTCTTGCTTATATTTGATTGTTTCTTCAACAGGGAACTTGGGTTGATTTATTTTTTTATGAAAATTCATATATTTTCACATTGCAAATGTCTTGGAAATGCATTAAAATACATTTTAATATAGATTTGATTGTTTTAGTCTTAGAGCATGTTTAGTCTCAAACTATGAAAATCTCATATAAAATATTGCATTTAATCTCAACAAGCAGGAGCATAAAACAATCAATATTTAATATGTATTTATTTATTGTATTGGCACATTTGGGTTGATATTTTTATGAATATATTGTCTTTCTTGCTATATGATGGTCACATTGCAAATGGTTGGAAATACCTTTTAATATAGATTTTATATTTTATCCTTACTTTGTATATTTTTTTAACCTCAAACTATAAAAATATATAATAAAAATATTATTTATTGTATTTAATCTTGACAAGCAGGAGCATAAATCAATCAATATTTATTATTTATTTAATAAAAAAATATTTATACTTAAATCACATCTGTCTATCAGTTGTGGCATCATTTCAACAACACCAAACATGATGAAATATGACTATATGACATCAGATCAGATGTGGACAAAAAAGAGAAATCAAGATAAATATCACTTGTGTTTAGGAAATTATTTATTATAGGCCTATATGATTCCCACTCAAGCTGTTATTTTGCCAAACTATGTGAAAATGAGCTATAATTATGTGATACAAAAAGTGCTTCCAATGAAATTAGTCTTTGCAGGATGAAGTTTAAAATAGTTATAAATAATATTTTAAACATTACATCTCCCACCATGCCATCAAACCAGCCATCACTCGATATGTTTCAGAAATGACAGCCATACATGTGATTATTCCATGTCATATGTAATGGTTTAATTTTGGGGATTTTTTTTCGAGTTTCACTCAAGTGTGTGACTGTTGGGAAGAGAAGCACGGAGCGGTTCCTGTCAGACGAGAAGAAACATCTGGCGTGCATGTGGCCCGTCAGCTCTCGACTGAGTGTATTTAACAATATAATAATTATTTATTTGGTGCAAATGAATCCGTCTCTCTCTCTCGCTCTCTCTCTCGCTCTCTCTCTCTCTCTCTCTCTCTCTCTCTCTCTCTCTCTCTCTCTGTGTGTGTGTGTGTAGACTGTAATTTGTTTTGATTTATTTATTTAGTCTTGTTAAGCACTGCTTACATACTGTAGTGATGCTTTTATCATTTCTTTTTATACGTTCATTATATTATTTTCACAGAATTAGCTGGCTCTTATTAGGGGTGAAAAATTATTTCTGAAATGCATAAGCAATTGTGCACATGGAAGAAAAATCACAAAAGAGATCTCATTAATAACTCAACAGTTTCTTCTATATGAAATGGAAAGCAAACTTTGCTCATGCCATAATCTTACATATGTCTCCTTTAAAGTTTCAGAAGAAAACCCTTTACCGTTTGATATGCATATTTCTATGATAAACATGATCAAAACTTTGATACTTTTTTAGAAAGTAAGTCTTTTAGTTTAATAGTACAAACGTCCACCTTCAGCTCGTGTCTTTATGCTGTGAAATCAGCAGATTTTTATAAAGTAAACGTAAGAATAACTCTGATATTGTTACTAATAATTCAAGATGAACACTGGAGTGAAGCAACTTATGTTTACTTTATTATCCATACATCATTTAATAGAAAAAATCACGAGTATCAAATATGATCATGAGGCTTTTGAGGAAGATTTATTTGTTCATCCCTCAATCATTATTGTATTGCATTATTTAAAAAATACATAATTTATACAAAAAAAATAAATAATTTATCATAAAACTAAACATTTAAATATCGTCTTACTAAGAGATATTATTGGCAGAGAGCGAAGACTGATATCTATATGCATTTTATGTCAGTAGTCTGATATAAAGATCTCATATAAGCATTAGAATTTAATCTCAATTTTTGGCCATAAATATCAGCATTTGCTCCAAATCTGAATAAAATCAAGGTGTTTTTTTCCTCATCGAGTATGAGCTCCATATTCTCACTATATGAGCCATAAAAGCCTGATGTATACAAAACATAAAACACAAACTGCAAACTTTTGAAAAGTATTTTCTATAAAAGTTAATTAAAGTGTCCCCTTTGTTGACTATTGGCCAGAAGTCTGAGATCTAAATAACTCAAACATTTACATGGAAATCAAATTCAACCACATTGCTTTTTGTAAAATAATTAAATAAATGTTTAATATAATTATTTTAGGGGGTCCAGCTTCCCTTCCCTCAACATCTCTCTATCTCTCTTTGCTCTGGTGTCCAGGTCATGTGGTCATTTGTCTTCTGTCAGCTCAAATCTCTCTGTGATTTTCCATCTGCATACAACATTAGTGTCTGAAATGAGAAAGACCCCGTCTGGTTTACTCTGGTCCTCCATAAACACATAACCATAAAGAGATTACATTTAGCAAGTAAATTAGCTCATAATTCTAGAGTTGATAAAACTTACTACCACTTAATAGAGCTTGAGGTTTCTTAGAAAAAAACCAATAAATACCCAACAGATTTTCTCCAGCATTTCTCTTGTCTTTTTCTGCCACAACGACTTATAAATTACTGTCTTATAAACACACAGTTACAGCAAAGTACAACTGATGTTTAAAAAACAAGGATCAAGAGCCCAACGAAAGCAAACACTGATCACCATAATGGCGACTAGTCAATAAAACATTAACATCTAAACCTCTGTTTATTCTCAATAAGAGCTTTTGTCTACTGACAGAAATAAAGTCAAGCTGGTTTGTAATGAGTGAAGCTGTTAATGCTGTTTTTGTTGTTTGACCCTCCTCTGTTAAAGGATTAGTTCACTTTAAAATCAATACGTTTTTTTGAGGAAAACATTCCAGGATTTTCCTCCACATAATGGACTTCAATTGCAACCAACGGTTGAAGGTCCAAATCAATGCAGTTTTAAAGTAAGGGCTTCAGAGACTGGAAAAGAATTGGGAAAAGAATCGGGATAGGAGTCGGGCAGAAATCATGTTCATGGATGTGATTATTAATGTGACTGTAGTGTGAAGCAGAAGCAGGACCGAGTGTTGTGGAGCTGAGCAAGCCCGCTGGAGTGATTGTTAATGAGATGAACGCAACACACGCCTCGTGAGCAGCGGGACTTTTATTATGCCACAGTCGCCGGTGCCATTTCCGCTTTTCCGGTCATGAGTATGAGGTAACATAGCAGTGTTAATTTTGACAGCAAATTTTGATTTAGTTTTAGTCATAGACTTTTGACTAAAATGCCATTTAGTTTTAGTCATATTTTAGTCGCTTGAATTGTTTTTAGTTTTAGTCTAGTTTTAGTCGACTAAATATCATAAGATTTTTGTTGACTAAATCTACAGTAGATTTAGTCTCCTAAAATCTAATGAGTTTAGTTAAATTGTAATAAATTAAGCATTTAAGCATTACATAACCGACTGTCACTTGAACTGACATTTTGACATCATTTTGTTTTTGACATTAAAAATACACGAAAGAGCTCAATTCACTTTTTGACTGTTTTTTAAAAACAGCTAAATAGTTTTTATAACTTTGTATTTCTGTTTTAGTCAGTAGGCCATATCAGGTTAAGCTAAAGCTTCAAATAAGTTTGTTTTTTTATTTTTTTATTTAATTTCAAGTAATGAATATTTTTTAAATGGTTTTAATTAACTATTAGAACCCTGATACTTTATTGAATATTTGCCAAATACTGGTCTTTCCTCCTGAATATGAATTAAATGGGAATGAAATGAAATACAGTTTATTGTGTAACCAAATACGAACATATAATGCGTGACTTGTAATTATAAACAAGCTCGAAATACACCAGGACTCTTATTTTGAAATGTCTACGCCACTGTTGCAGTTGCAGCTGCTCATTCAAGTTCAGATGAGATAAAATATGCATTGTTACAACCATCTAAAACATATTACTGTATAAACATCGTAAAGTAAACATTGTCATTATTCATCAGCATTAGTTCATAAACAATTGCCTGGCATAAATGTGCGCTATTCATTGATTGTGAGCTGCTCTGGAGCGCTGGATTGGGGATGTGTGAGCCTGTAGAAGCGCAACAGCGCCGTGTTCTCCAGCGGTTAGATCAGCACGTTCAAATCAAATGTGCTCATCTGTTACACAGGACATCAGTTCTGACTGGATCTCTTCCCTAATCGTCCCTCCCTAACATTTTCGTCTAATTTTTATTTGTTGACAAAAATGACTTTGATTTTCAAAAATGAGTTGATTTTCGTTATAGTTTTTGTCATCCAACACTAGTTTTTATTTAGTTATCGTCTCGTTTTCGTCAGTGAAAAAAGGTTGTTGACGAAAATTATGATGAAAATTATTCGTCAACTAAATTAACACTATAACACACATTATTAGACACATCTGAGTGTGTTGATAATGATGTTGTGACGTTACTCTGTGCGTTCTCTCGGCGGCTGCTATGACACTTGTTCACACTGCAGTGAGAGTAAAGCGTTTATGCAACAAACAAAAAAACGGAAACCGAGGGGAACGCACATATGACACAAATCACAGGCGACTCCCTCACACGTCCCGGTTCCTTAGTTAAAATAGCAATTTTCTCACGATTTACAAATAGTTGGAAACATTTGGGATATTGTAAGTACTCAACTGAACAAAATATATAACACTGGCCTAGTGGTTTTTGGATATTTGACAAAAATGTTAAATCTTTAACCTTAAAGTTGACTGAACTAAGTATTTGACTTGTAAAATTGAGTTACCAATACTCAAGTTTTCTAAGTGATTAGCTAATTGTTAGTCAGTTTTATCAACTCAAAAATGATGAGCTGTTTTACTTGATAAATTCAAGGCTTTACTCAAGTTTTCTAAATAAACTCATCTAATTACATTTCACAGTGGTTTTGATCTAAAACGTCAGAGTTCTCTAAACAGAATTACAGCTTTGCTTCAAGATGTGTTGAACATTTCCACTCCAGTCTGAGTGAATCTCACGTCACACTGATCAATGTCACAGGTGCTTGGTCCATTTTCATATTTCTAATTAACTGACTCTAAGCGTCTTCAGTCGACGGGCAGCTTATATGATGTGTTTTTATCTTCAGACAGCACTCGCTCAAACCCTCTGTGGTCCGGGGGGAGGAGCGGCCAGCTCTCCGATTCAGCTTTTGGCCACCAGAGAAGCAGAACTAATGACAACATTAGTCCGCCTTTGTGTACGAGGCCACCGGATATGGATTAACCAAGCAAGAAATAATCTTGGATTCTACAGTATGCATGAATAAGCACACTGGGGTTTTTAAATGTTTCGTTTTCGCCCCAAAATGTGTTTTTCCTTTTCTCTTTTTGGAACGAGATCCTGCGCTTTGTGGCTCTGGAGATGAAGAGGAACTCAAGCAAGTGTGCTACTCATTAAATCGTTGATTTGTTTAATCTGCAGACCTCACACCAGACAGGTTTTCCTCGTGTGACCTCATCTCTCTCTCTCGTTCCGTATCTCTTTGTCTTTCTGGTTTAAAGAGGTTTTGAGTGAGTATTTGACACTGGAACACAAAGCCTCCAGCCTGTGCTGTCTAATTAAAGTCACATTGGTTTCTCTGTCTGATCGGTCCAGTCAGTGCTGGTCTGTGGTCAGTTTACACACTTTAACAGACATTAAAACACATTCCCAAACCACTCGTTTCTAAAACCTCTTTGGGTGAATCTCACAAGATTATTATTTCCTTGATAAGTACAACAGATGCTACCGACATGCATACTGCATCTATTTCAATAATATATATTTTGTATTACATTATTGATGTATTTTATCATTGTAATGGGATTTTTGTTCTGCATTGTTAATGAGAATTGAGGGTGAAAATGGTTAATTGTCGTTAAAATAATGTAACAATGCAACAAAAATCTTAAGCAACATTTTGAGATTCATTCATTATTGTTTGTTTAATCTTTATTGAGAAAGTGCATTGTTATGTTTGCAAAATGATATCACATAACTAGTCACATGCAAGTTGGCATACGTTTATGATTTTCTGATGCAAACATTTGATTTGTAATCAGAATGCAGAATGCATTTCAGCCCTTTGTGTTCTTGCTATGTTAGTTTAATCAAAATCAATATCTTATTTTACAAAAACACATCTGACCTAAATCCTACAAGACATTATAATTTAATTAAATATTACTGCAATCAGGGTAACTTGAACAAAATATGCAATGCACGGTAATGAGACTGCATACTTATTTATGAGTGAAATTGTTTGTGAACTAATTAATCTTTTTGATTAAATTATTTTCTCTGAGGCAGGCTAGTTAATTATTTTCGACCAAGCTCCTACTGATCAAATCAGACTAAGACAACCAACATAAACAGCAAAATATAAATAACAGTGGATAGATAGATTGATAGATAGTGAGTGAGTGAATGAAGTGCATGAGTGTGTGAGTGAGTGAGTGAGCGAGTGAATGAGTGAGTGAATGAGTGACTGAGTGAATGAGTGACTGAGTGAATGAGTGAGTGAATGAGTGACTGAGTGAATGAGTGACTGAGTGAATGAAGTCCATGAGTGTGTGAGCGAGCGAGCGAGTGAATGAGTGAGTGAATGAGTGACTGAGTGAATGAGTGAATGAGTGTGTGAGTGAGTGAGTGAGTGAGTGAGTGAGTGAATGAGTGCATGAGTGCATAAGTGAGTGAGTGTGTGAGTGAGTGAGTGAATGAGTGCATGTGTGAGTGAGTGTCTGTGAGTGAGTGTTTGTGAGTGAGTGTCTGTGAGTGAGTGAGTGAGTGAGTGAGTGTTTGTGAGTGAGTGAGTGAGTGAGTGAGTGAGTGAGTGTCTGTGAGTGAGTGAGTGAGTGAGTGAG
>NC_137113.1:5745769-5913269 GCF_949357685.1 Gobio gobio | reverse complement strand
TGAGTAAGTGAGTGAGCGAATGAGTGAGTGAGCGAATGAGTGAGTGAGTGAGTGAGTGTGTGAGTGAGTGAGTGAGTGTGTGAGCGAGTGATTGAGTGTGTGAGTGAGTGAGTGAGTGAGTGAGTGTGTGAGTGAGTGTGTGAGCGAGTGAGTGAGTGAGTGAGTGAGTGAGTGAGTGATTGAGTGAGTGTGTGAGTGAGTGTATGAGCGAGTGAGTGAGTGTGTGTGTGTGTGTGTGTGTGTGTGTGTGTGTGTGTGAGTGAGTGAGTGAGTGAGTGAGTGAGTGAGTGAGTGTGTGAGTGAGTGTGTGAGTGAGTGAGTGTGTGAGCGAGTGAGTGAGTGAGTGAGTGAGTGAGTGTGTGAGTGAGTGAGTGTGTGAGTGAGTGAGTGAGTGTGTGAGTGTGTGTGTGAGTGAGTGAGTGAGTGAGTGAGTGAGTGTGTGAGTGAGTGAGTGAGTGAGTGTGTGAGCGAGTGAGTGAGTGATTGAGTGTGTGAGTGAGTGTGTGAGTGAGTGAGTGTGTGAGCGAGTGAGTGAGTGAGTGAGTGTGTGAGTGAGTGAGTGAGTGAGTGTGTGAGTGAGTGAGTGTGTGAGTGAGTGAGTGAGTGAGTGAGCGAATGAGTGAGTGAGTGTGTGTGAGTGAGTGTATGAGCGAGTGAGTGAGTGAGTGAGTGAGTGTGTGAGTGAGTGAGTGTGTGAGTGAGTGAGTGTGTGAGTGAGTGAGTGAGTGAGTGAGTGTGTGTGTGAGTGAGTGAGTGTGTGAGTGTGTGAGTGAGTGAGTGTGTGAGTGTGTGAGTGAGTGTGTGAGTGAGTGAGTGTGTGTGTGTGTGTGTGTGTGAGTGAGTGAGTGTGTGAGTGAGTGAGTGAGTGAGTGTGTGAGTGAGTGAGTGTGTGTGTGAGTGAGTGTGTGAGTGAGTGAGTGAGTAAATACATTTTTCACCTTTATATTGCTACACACACACTGTATACATATAGAATAAATATTATTTTGTGATATTTTGAAATATTTTCTAATATTTCTGAGAATTGTGTCATGTTCCATGAGATTCCTCGCTCTATAGTCATACTTCTAAAATTCGATCTGAATTCAGAATGAATAGATTCAGGGGGATTTTTGCCATTGACTTTTTTCCCAATCACGCTGAATTCACCCTATATTTGCTTGTCTCTGTGTGTCAGTGTTTAGCTCTGGCTGTGAAGGGGATTACGTTGATCACATGACAGCTGTCTCTCTTTCTCTCATGGCTGCTGCTCAGTAAATGGCACTTGAGAGCAGTTCAGTAACACAAAACATTTTGACATTTAGAAGTGTGTGAACAAGAGCCCCGAGGCTCCAGACACGCTTAAAACAGGAGTGCTTTCATAGTGGGAATCAATGACAGCCTTCAGAGAGCACATATGATTCCATCACACCAATCAACTGTAGCTGATGAATAAATAAATCAGTGAATGAGAAGTAAAGAGAAGTACATATGAGAACCATTTAATATCTCAGTCGTTTCTCCTACAGCCGTGAGATGGTCAAATAATGACAAACTGATGCGGTTTTGTTGATCATTCACTCGACTTTAATTTATTTCTGATGTGAACTTGTGTCCTCCAACAAGCAAAGGTCAAAGGTCAGCAGCAGGCGCCACTGAGATCTCTCTTTCATATGCAAACTGGTTTTTCTTTCTTCCTAAAATAAAGGGATATAGGAGACTGGGGCTAGTTGTCACACAGTTTACTCCAGTAAGAGTTTCTCTGACACACATCTCACATTATCATTGTCCAGTTCATACACACATTCACTGTAAATCTACTGGATGTTGACAACTTTAGGACTTTATATGGCGTTTAATGCAATTTACTAATATATAAAAGCAAGCAGAAATGTTGAATATATTCAGGTGTGTATGAAGGGCCAGCAGCTCACACTAGCTAATGATTGTGATCTTTGGGTTAATGACAGATTAATGCTGGTTTAATTAGGGCCAGCAGTTTAACCAACACACCTACACACCAAATCTGGCCCAGTTCACCTCATCTAAAGCAAACACACACACAACATGTCAACGGGCTGTGTAGTTTTATATAAATAAGGATGCATGTATTTGTGAGTTGTGCACATATATGACTGACGTGGAGTGTTACGCACACACAGTCTCTGTGGCGGCAGTTTCTCTCATTAATTCATACACAGTGATGCGTGTACAGCGTGATAGTCCAGTAATCACACAGACACGACTGAATTCTGTCAACAACTGCCAAAGCATCTGTCTCCAGCAGAGAGAGTGTGAGTGTGTGTGTGTGTGTGTGTGTGTGTGTGTGTGTGTGTGTGTGTGTGTGTGTGTGTGTGTGTGTGTGTGTGTGTGTGTGTGTGTGTGTGTGTGTGTGTGTGTGTGTGTGTGTGTGTGTGTGTGTGTGTGTGTGAGATTGAGTCGGGCACAATGTGTGTGTATGTGTGCTCTCACAGTGATACTGAACATTTCTTGTTATTTAGGGTTCACTGAATTTTACTTGTATAGGTTCTCAGTTGATGATGTTATTTCTGGATTTATATTTACGAATTTATGGTTGGAAAACATGGCGAAGAAACTTTCTTTCTTTCTTTCTTTCTTTCTTTCTTTCTTTCTTTCTTTCTTTCTTTCTTTCTTTCTTTCTTTCTTTCTTTCTTTCATTCTTTCTTTCTACAAGACAGAATACAATCAGAATCAATAGAAAAGTCAATATTTTTTAAGATTTCATCAATTTAATCAATAGTAAAATTCCATTATATTGAATTGAATAATCCTTACATATTTTAACAGAATAATTGAACAATCCTTAATCAATTATTCAATTAAAATATGTAAGGATTATTCAATTTGATGGAATTTATTAATTAAATTGTGGAAATCTTAAAAAAGGCATCGATTTTTTTTTGTATATATACTGTATATATATGTATATATATGTTTTTGTTTTTTTACAATTAATGCAGTGTTTATCACGCACAAAAACAATAATTATATACAACAAATAATGAATAAATAATAAAAATAATAAAACAAAATAATTGATATGTCTGAGTAAAAAAAAATCACGAAGGACTGCAGTATTTGATTTTGCTACAAAAAAGAAGATATAAAATACTTATATCTGTTATGACTAATATATATATATATATATATATATATATATATATATATATATATATATATATATATATATATATATATATATATATATATATATATATATATATATATATATATATATATACACACAATATATATTAGTGCTGTCAAATGATAAGTCTAAATAAAATGTTGTGTTTACATAATATATGTGTATTATTATTATGTTATATAAATACACACAAATGCATATATTTAAGGAATATTTGTAATCTTCATATATAAAATATTTATATTTATATATAATATAAATTAAATATATATATATATATATATATATATATATATATATATATATATATATATATATATATATATATATATATATATATATATACACACACCAATAATTATTAATTCATAATACAAATAATTGCTAACATTTGTGGAATGATGCAGGTAGCATAATAAAGACCTTACAAATCATAAATGGTGATAGTTGTTGTTTTCAATGCATGTCTGGATGTAACCAACCACTGACCTTTAATGATGTCGCCCTCGATGTGTCTGGTGGTCAGTCATTATGTGAGTTCTGAAGTTTTGAGGTCGACTGAGGTGTCCGTGTGGAGAGTCACATGACTGTCCGTGTTTCGGGGGGAAGCTGCACACGCCAGCCTTCATTAGAGCCCGCAGAAATGAATTATGACTCATTCCAGTGAATCAGTTCGCTTCACAATAAGGTTCTTGTTATGAACTTACAATGAAAACTTATAAACGTCAACATTTACAAAAAAAAAATCATTTAAACCAACTAATGTTAGTTGACCTAAACTAACAATGAACAGTTTTATTTGTATGAAGTAGGCCTAGGCTAATGTTAATACAAAGGAACTAATTTTGCTTAACTATCGGGACCTTTGTAATTCATACTTTTTCTAATGTCATCAAGTTTTATAGCCATTTAACATGCAAACATTGTATAAATAGTTGAGTTTATGAACAGCTTCATCAAAACGAATAGCACAGCATGAGTTTTTCAAGTAAGCAAAAGTAAGTCCTTTCTAACTTCTGTCATATTGTGCGCAGGCAGACAGGTGTCTGAAAACAGATCTACCTGGCTCCTAAACGAGGTTGACAGGGACCCCAGCGGACGATCATTGTGTTGGTTAAAACAGAAGACGGGGCCCGACATCATTCAGCGGCTCCTGCTGTGTGAGGAATCCCAGATATGAGCCTTTTTTAAAAGCACACATTTATCTCTCGCTGTGGTCTTTTGCTTCTGTTGTTTTGTCATGAATGGCTTTTGTGACTCGAGCTTGAAATATTTCGCCGCCTTGAACGCACAAAGCGGATCCAGCGGATTAGGAACGCAACTTCCTGCTGGAAATCCCAACGACAAAGTGCCGAGGAGTCGAGCGGACGGGTTTAACCCTGTTCATGTCACTCAGCGGCCATTAGAAACACTAAACGCTTCTCAGGAAGTGGCCCTTCAGAGAAGAGGCTCCATTCATCCTTTATATAAAAAGGGGAGGAGGGTCCGAGCGCACAACACACTCTCAAGCAACACACACAGAGCCACACCAGCTGATGTGATCCGTCGGGGGACGCTGCCATACGGCTCGCTCCGGCTCCAGCTGAGGCCTTTGGGTTCCTGTAAAACGTCCCAGTGATCTGAGGCACTTTAGACTTGTTTTGTGTGCGGTTTCTCCCGTGCAGTTCCCTCAGTGGCCAGTGGAGGACATGCTTTCCTCAGGATGAGCGCGGATATAAAGACAGGACAGAGAAAAACACAAGCAATGGCATCTCACGTGTCCCCTGCTCGGGTTTCATTCGGTCCCTTTTATTTGTTTGGTCGTTTGTTCATTGTTACAGATGCTTTCATCCAGAGTGACATGAATATTCACACATCCAACAATATCCATTAGCGTACTCAAATGTGAGGAGGACTGCATCTTTGAGGAATATTAACACACACACACACACACAGAGAGAGAGAGAGAGAGAGAGAGAGAGAGATGGAGGGAGATATGAGTTCCTCTTCTGTCTCCAGGGGTCTCACAGGTAATGGAGAACCCTCACACTGAGCTTTGGAGACTCCAAAGTCTACACAAAAGAAGTTGAGATCTTAGACCACCCAGAAACAGGTAGAGATACACACACACACACACACACACACACACACACACACACACACACACACACACACACACACACACACACACACACACACACACACACACACACACACACACACACACACACACACACACACACACACACACACACACTCACTCAGGGCTTTGTAGCTCGTGTCTCTGTGGGGAACTGCTGAATGTGTGGCATTGGAAAGTCATTGTCAGTGTTACACACACACACACACACACACACACACACACACACACACACACACACACACACACACACACACACACACACACGCACATACATATACACACTTACCATAAACACAGGACAATTGTCATACAGATTAGAAGGAACAGTTCTCTCAGAAAATGTAAATCGTTCCAAACTCATACTGACTTTCTTTTTTCTTTTTCTTTTTTAGAAATAAATTGTGTTTATATATATATATATATATATAATTCATGTTAGGACGCTTTCCCTGACAGGGCATAAATTAAACCAGGAGTAGGCCTTAATCTAGAATAGTTAAGTGTGATTTAAGAAATGTCTATCTATCTATCTATCTATCTATCTATCTATCTATCTATCTATCTATCTATCTATCTATCTATCTATCTATCTATCTATCTATCTATCTATCTATCTATCTATCTATCTATCTATCTATCTATCTATCTATCTATCTATCTATCTGTCTGTCGTCCGTCCGTCCGTCCGTCCGTCCGTCCGTCCGTCCGTCCGTCCATCCATCCATCCATCCATTTTTTATTGACCTTCACTGACTGACATATCCCAAGCAATACATGAGTCTTCTTTGAAACACAATGTTAATTTAACGTTTAATTTAATCCTCAGTTTAACCCTGGAGTAGCTCTAGTCTCCCTCCAGGAGATCAGTTTATGAAACTCTGGACTAGACCAAGTCTAGGACTATTTAAAACCATGACAGAGAAAGCAGATTTCTGTTCATCTGTAAAAGGCCGTTTTAGTCCAGGCCCATTATGAGTTAAAACATTTAAATGAGTAAAAAAACTAAAGCTTAATAAAAGATTTTGTATAAATCTTAAACATAAATTATTTTGGTAACACTTTACAATAAGGTTTCATTAGTTAACATTAGTTAATGTATTAATTAACATGAACTAACCATGAACAGTACATTTGTTACAGTATTTGTTCATCTTTGTTAACATTAGTTCATAAAAATACAGCTGTTCATGGTTTGTTCATGTTAGTTCACAGTGCATTAACTAATGTTAGCAAGATTTTAATGTGTTAGTACATTTTGAAATGAACATTAACAAAGATAAATAAATGCTTTATAAGTGCAGTTCATTAGTTCATGTTACCTAATAAACCTTATTCTAAAGTGTTGCCATTATTTTTTAATTTATGAATATGAATCACATAAACTAAATTCTCCATTAATATACAACATGTTTTATTAAGCTCTAGGGTTTTTTTTTTTACTCATTTAAAATTCTTAATCATACACTCTAAAAAAATGCTGGGTTAAAAATAACCCAAGCTGGGTTGAAAATGGACTAACCCAGCAATTGGGTTGTTTTAAGCAAACATTTAACCCAACCGCTGGTTTAAAACAACCCAAATGCTGGGTTTGTCCATTTTCAACCCAGCTTGGGTTATTTTTAACCCAGCATTTTTATACTGTAGAGTGCAATATGAATAATAAGGATTATTAAACGAATTATTCAATTCAATTGTATTGATTTTACTATTAATCAAAATGTGTTTAAATCTTGATAAAAGGCTGAATTTGTTTAAGTTTACAATTGAAAATTCAGACCTTTTTTGCATAAGGATTTTCTGTCTGTCTCTGCTCCTCTGTTTTTAAAGCCTTGTTAGCATGGCCTTTACTAATGTTTTCAGCTTTTGCTACTCCCACAAAAGCAATGCAGTGGTGCATAAAGCAGTCTGGTGAGTGTGTGTGTGTGTGTCATGTGGGGAGGCTGGTGGTGTTACTCTTTTCTCTGTGCCAGATCTTTATGAGTCATATAAACACAGCCTGGTCAGAAAACTTTGATAATTGGAGAGTTACATAAATGGCTAAATCCTCTGAAAGGGATTTTGGGTTGGTTTTGAAAGGGAGGCCCCACAGAGATCCTCCAGCATTAGCGGCTGGCTAAAGAAAACTCGCTAATTACTTCCCGCTGTGGAGTTTCAGAGGAAGGTGTTTTTACAAATTAAATCCCAGCCATCTACTGTAAGCGCTGGAGTGTGTTTATGTATGTGTGTGTGGTTCAAGTATCGGGACTACATTTTTTCCCGTTGAAAACCGCTTATAAATCATATAAATGATGTTTTTTAAAAATGTAAAAATGCAGAAAGTTTCTGTGAGGGTTGTGTTTAGGGGTACACTCTAAAAATGCTGGGTTAAAAACAACCCAAGTTGGGTTGAAAATGGACAAACCCAGCGATTGGGTTGTTTTAACCAAGAGGTTAAGGTAAATCTGGGTTAAAACAACCCAATCGCTGGGTTTGTCCATTTTCAACCCAATTTGGGTTGTTTTTAACCCAGCATTTTTGTAGGTTTATGGGTTATGGGCATACAAATCATCATGTCTATGGAAAGGCCCCATAAAACATGGAAACCCAACATGTTTCCAGAACATACAAAAATATATTGTTTTATATATATTTATAAAAAAAATAACTTTTTTGGGGTCCCTTTTTATTTAAATGCGGAGGTTGTATTTTTTCCAGTGTTAAACTAACTTCTTTTATCCTATTTTAAAGGGTACATAACACACACCGTTTCTGCCAATCTCATGTTAATCTTGAGCATCTATAGAGTAGTATTTCATTCTTCATATCTCCGAAGAGTCTTTAGTTTTATCAAATTTATAAAAGACAGATACGTTGTACCGATTCTTTCTGAAAACAACCGAACTCGTGGAGGCGTGTAGTAGGCGGAGCTAAAGAGTCACGACCACACACACACACACACACATCATTATGGCATCATCCCTGGATAACTTTCGATTCACTATACATTGGTGTTGTTCACATCATATGCACTTACGCAACGATTTCCAACAAAACACACATTTGCTGCAGTTTCACTCACCGCCTGCGGTTTCCACTCATGACTGGGAACAAACACACACACTTGCAGAACTCGTTGCTGCTCCGGAAAAACAAACTGCATCCACTGTTTTCTTAAGGCTGGAGGCCAGCTAGTAGTTGCTGTGCGAGTAAACCTCACTCCTCTGATCACAAGTGACGCTCTACACTCTAAAAAATGCTGGGTTAAAAACAACCCAAGTTGGGTTGAAATGGACTAACCCAGCAATTGGGTTGTTTTAACCCAGCAATTGGGTTGTTTTAAGCAAACATTTAACCCGACCGCTGGGTTAAAATGACCCATTCACTGGGTTAAAACAACCCAGTTGCTGGGTTAAAACAACCCATTCACTGGGTTAAAAGAACCCATTCACTGGGTTAGTCCATTTTCAACCCAACTTGGGTTGATTTTAACCCAGCATTTTTTAGAGTGTAGCGACTGATGAGGTTGCAGACTTTAGCCTCCTTGTTAGAGTGTCCGACTCTCATGCTGGCGGACCCGAGTTCGAGTCCCACTTGGAGCAGGCGGTTCAAACAGGAGGGGTTACACTGGGTTATTTGGGAAGCTGAACAAGGTTATCTTTCCCTCAAAGCCAGAAACACACTTCTTTAGTGACATTGTGGATTTCACGGCTCCTGTAACCCGAACGAAGCTCGTTGATGGACGGCTCTTGCTCTCGCTCTGGTTGATGTTCACACACTCATCCGTGAGAAGTGCCCATACAAGCAATTCCGCCCTTTATGATGTCATAAAGGGCCATACTCTGAAAAAAAAACTTTACGAAACCTATTCGAATCCTAAAGGAGTGTATTTGGCACAGTCATACTAACTCACTTTTTGAAATTTTGGCCATGTTTAGCATGAACATCCAACTCTTTAACAGTGTAAATAAGTCAGAATGCATGACATAGCATTAGAGCCCCACTTTACAAGCATAGATATAGATAATAAAGGCTAGATGTCTTACGGCGGAGTCTAACATCATCACCGGCGGCCATCTTGTCACAGGCAAGCTTTCTGGTGGGCTCTGTGGTACCTGATGTAAGGCGAGTGATCTGCTCGAACACAAATACTCTTATCTCGCTGAAATCTTGACGGATTTACAAATGGTTTGGTTTCTTACAAACGTTATTAACGTGGCTATAATTCTGGATGCTTGAACAAATTATGGATAATTATTCATAAGTATGCAGTGTCATAACTACATCTCTGACGTTTATAAAAAACTGAACAGTTTGAAAATTAGTATAAAATTGAGCAAGTTATGGTCATTTAAAAAGTACATGCACCATTAAAACACAATGAGCTGACTGTGACAAGATGGCCGCCAGGTGCGGACGTCAACCTCCATTGGCCAGCAGCACGGACGAGACATCTAGCCTTTATTATGTATATCTATGTTTACAACTATATGTCGTTAGGCTCAACCAATGAAGTTAGTTTGGGGTGGGGCTGTCTGTTTATCTGACCAATGGAGGGGGAGGGGCTACCTTTGGGAAACCTGTTTGAAAATAGTTTTTTCATTATGTGGTGGCGCCACTGGTCATTTAATCTTTTCTCAGTCCACTCTTTTCTTCTTGTGTTTCAGGAGGTCTGCAGCACTGGTTTACCTCATGCATAAGATCCATGATCTCTGCAGACACAGATATATTTGCAGCCAAATACATTTTCAGGCCAATATATATTCATATATTCTTATTCAATGTGCATTAATCGAAAATAAACCAATAATACTAATGCAACAACTACAACACACGCTCTCTTGTCTTGTAAATATGCATGATTTTGACTTTGTCCTGTCAAACTGAATCAGAAATGTGACAAATGTTCAAAAATATTGAAATGTGACCTTTGTCTGTAGTTGATCAGTCTTGTGTGTCTTCCATCTTTCCATCCTCTCTTCTCATACTCGTCTGGTAGTGTGTGTGTGTGCCTCAGGCGTTACGGTGTGTGTGTGTGTGTGTGTGTGTGTTTCTCTCTCCAGAGACGCAGTGGGATACCAGTCAAACGTTCTCATGGTGGGTTGTGAGATTGTATTTGGTTTTACTCAATTGTTTTAACAGGTTTTTAGGAATAGATCCTATTACTTCCGAGGCCGGCCTGCGGCTCGACTCACCACACGGCCCCTAATCTGCCATGCAAATTAAATCTTTCCCTCGTGTGTGTTAACATTTCCCTATTACATGTTTAGACTTATTTATGTCCGTTAGTGCAGGACATGTGGCATGCAAAATGTGCGTGGTTAAGTGCACACAGAAAGACCAAGATTTAACATCATATTTATAGTCACATCTTAAATAATTAGACTGTATTTTTCACATCAGCGCTGATCTGCTGTTAAATATATCTTTAAAAATAAATTATTTTGAAGTTTAGCTTTTGAGTGCACACGATCTTGGACAAAGAAAAATATTTTAAATATTTTAATATATGTGATATATTTAATATTAAATAATATTTATAATATATATTAATAACTCAATTTCTGTTATCATATGCTCACCATCATGCTGTTCCAAATCCATATGACTTTCATGCTTCTTTGAAACACAAAATTGGGAAAGTTATTAATAAATAAATAAATAAATAAATAAATATTTTGTATTTATATTTATTATTTACTATTATTCTTTTATGTCTGTTTATTTTTTATTTATATTTTTTATTTTATACTGGTTTGTAAAATAAATAAAAATAAAAATATATATAATAAACAGAAGTAAAAGAATTATTGGGAATATTGTTCCAATTGGTGATTATTTGGGGGTTTTTCATGAGTTCTCAATGTTACTTAGACCCTGTGTGTGTGTGTGTGTGTGTGTGTGTGTGTGTGTGTGTGTGTGTGTGTGTGTGTGTGTGTGTGTGTGTGTGTGTGTGTGTGTGTGTGTGTGACAGGTATTACAGCGGTATTATGACGTAAACATGAAATATGAGGACATTTCACATGTCCTCATATTTAAAATAGCTTTAAAAACAAACTAAACAATGCTTTATTAAAAATTTAAAAATGCAGAATTTTTCCTGCGATGGGTAGGTTTAGGTGTGTGTGTATGTGTGTGTTTTTGTGATTTATGAGGACACAAATTTGTATAATGACAGGTATAACTCTGGTATTATGACGTAAACATGAAATATGAGGACATTTCACATGTCCTCATATTTAAAATAGCTTTAAAAACAAACTAAATGCAGATGTTTCCTGTGATGGGTAGGTTTAGGGGTAGTGTGCGTGTGTTTGTGTGTGTGTGTGTGTGTGTGTGTGTGAGTGATGGGTAGGAGTAGTGTAGGGGTGTAAAATGTACAGTTTGTACAGTATAAAAACCATTACGCCTATGGAATGCCCTCACTTAGATAGCAAAACAAACCTGTGTGTGTGTGTGTGTGTGTGTGCATGTAATATTCCTTTAATGTTCCTCAGTGACATCATGCACCAGGAAATGACATCACCATTTCGGAGGGAACAAACAGCACAAACTTTAGTAAGTGTATGTGGTTGATATGATGAATTCTGTGCTATAGGTTGTTTTTGTGACTCTTTAAATCATCCCATTTTGTTTGATAAAATCAGTGTCTCAAATGTTGTTGCTCTTGACATTTTCCTGGTAGATATAGCCTACTGTAATCAAGATATAATCAATGAGCGGTGCATGTGAAGGGAAGAGAGAAGTGGTTTGCGGTATATGCATATGTTTATGTGTGTGTTTGATCAGGCCAGTGCTGAGATGTGTGTGAATTATGCGGTTATGTGTGCGGTTGTGCTCATTAATTAGAAGATGTGAGTCACTGTAAGGTCATCATTTACCAGTTACTTTTAGTATGTGTATTCGCTTTATAGTATTTATTAATATTTTGAATTTGCTTTTATTGTTATATTTTACATTTTAGTTGAAGTTTTACTAATTTTTATGTGCTTCTGTCATTTTTATAATTTTTTTAATGCTATACAGCTTTAATTTGAGTAATGTTTATGTATTTTTTTTTTCATTTAATATTTATGTTTTATTTTATAATTAATATTAATATTTGTTTTATTTTAGCTCCAAAAAGGTCAAAATGCACCTAATATGCACCATAATATTAATCCATATGATTTGTGCATTATATTTTTCAAGTAATTTTAAGCCATATACAGAATAGCTGTCAGGAAAAGCACAAAATATAGATCTTAATTCTCTGAAAATCAGTGATACAGATACATTTTAGTCTGTTCCTCGAATGAGTCGGACGATTTACACTTTTATGGTGTTTTTTTGTCCTTTTTGCCTAACATCTATAATGCTGGAATGACATGAACTTTTCCTTTAACTCTAGGCTGGATGTTTGTGAAGTTGTTGGTAGTTTGGTCAGTTTTTTTTTTGTGTGTGTGTGTGGGAATATCTAATTGCTCCACAAATTTCAGTTTGTGCTCATGAATGAATGAATCGATTAAAAAAAAAAAACAGTTAAAAATTCCAACCAAATCAATCAATCAATCCATCCATCAAGCTTTCTTATGCAGGTAGACGTGTGTGTGTGAACCTCATTTCAAGGACAATTAAGTTGAAATGAAGTGGTGAAGGATCAATAAGCTCAGGTTGGCTGTGTAGAAATGGCACACATATGCTGATAGTGCCAGCTGATCAGCAGCACATCAGGTTTACTGTCACCGGCTGAATGACAAACAGTGGGACGCCCCTCTGGGACTCGCGCTCTTTTGTTCCAGCCACAGTTCATCTGCAGGTGGAGCCAACCATTTCATGCTCATCAAGGGGGCATTGGAACGGTAGCTCTTTCCAAATAGACTGATGTCCACATTTTTTTCTCACTGGCAGTGTATTTTGTTGGTTTCATGTGCTGTTGATAATAACTTAAACAGTTGAGCTAACCAATGATTTTAAAGTGTTAATTGGACAACAGGTAGTTTGACTATACATAATGATTGGATGAGCCACATTTGAATTAATAAAGATAGTGCAAATGTGCAATTTTGCTTACAGTTAGGCATGCCATTTGAACACTGTATGAATACTTCCGGCATTTCTGTCACCAGTTTTGATGTCCCGTTAAGAGTGACGCAAAAGACCCAGAGACACATCTGTAAAAATCTGATTGGAATCGCATTTCAAACCTCCTCCAGATTTGAAAAACTCTTGATTTTTTTGCTTTGCAGACTTTCAAAAACCCATCTGGATAAAATCTGGATATGCAATTATTTTATTTTTGCTGGTAGTCTAAACATGGCCTATTTTTTCTAAGGAATTGATACTTTTATCTATCAAGAATGCTTTAAATTGACATTAAACGTGACAGTAAGACATTTATAAAAGAATAATCTATCAAAGAATCAAATCAACGTGACACTGAAGACTGAAGTAATGATGCTGGAAATTCAGCTTTGATCACAGGAGTAAATTAAAGTTGACAATATATTCTCATAGAAAACAGTTATTTTAAATTGTAAAAATATTTCACAATATTACAGGTTTTATTCAAGGTTTTCCGTGCATGTAAACTAAAATGTTGATTTCCACTGTCCAAGGTCAAACTGCACCTCATAAGCACGATAATAGTAATCCATATGATTTGTGCATTATACTTCAAGTAATTTGAAGCCATATAGAGTAGCTGCCAGGAAAAGCACAACATATACATCTTTACATTTTAGTCTGTTCCTTATATGATCTGGATGAGCTGTATCAACCACTTTTATGGTGTTTTTCTAATCCCAAAGGAGTTGAGGTCAGGACTCCAGTCAAGTTCCTCCACACCAAACTCGCTCATCCATGTCTTTATGGTCATGTTGGAACAGGAAGGGGTCGTCCCCAAACTGTTCCCAGAAAGTTGGGAGCATGAAATTGTCCAAAATGTCTTGGTATGCTGAAGCTGGAACAAAGGGGCCAAGCCCAACCCCTGAAAAACAAGCCCACACCATAATCCCCCTCCACCAAACTTTACACTTGGCACAATGCAGTCAGGCAAGTCCCGTTCTCCTGACAGCCGCCAAACCCAGACTCGTCCATCGGATTGGCAGACAGAGAAGTGTGATTGGTCACTCCAGAGAACACGTCTCACTGCTCTCTAGAGTCCAGTGGCGGTGTGCTTTACCCCACTGCATCCGGCGCTTTGCATTGCACTTGGTATGTAAGGCTTGGATGAGCTGCTCGACCATGGAAACCCATTCCATGAAGCTCTACACACTGTTCTTGAGCTCATCTGAAGGCCACTTGAGGTTTGGAGGTCTGTACTCTGCAGAAAGTTGGCGACTTCTGCGCACTGTGACCCTCAGCATGCGCTGACCCCGCTCTGTGATTTTACGTGGCTGAGTTGCTGTTGTTCCCAATTGCTTCCACTTTATAACAGTTGAGCGTGGAATATTTAGTAGTGAGGAAATTTCCCGAATGGACTTATTGCACAGGTGGCAACCTATCACGGTCCCACGCTGAGAGCGACCCGTTCTTTCACAAATGTTTGTAGAAGCGTCTGCATGCCTAGTGCTTGATTTATACCCCTCAGGCCATGAAGTGATTGGAACACATGAATTCAATGATTTGGAGGGGTGTCCCAATACTTTTGGCAATATTGTGTATGTCACTCGCATGGAAATCAATGTTTTTGAATACATTTAAGCTTTTTTTTTGAACATCTGTGTCTTATCCTACAGCTTTTGCCATTGTTCAGTCCCTCCAGAAAAACGCGATTATGCGATCGCGTGATTTAATGCATAATCAGCCAAAGTCCGCATATTCATGCGGGGGCCGCATTTTTTCAAATACGCCGCACTTTCGCCGCATAAATTGCCTATTTCCGCGTGCAAAATATGCGGGGCTATCATGATTTCATAATCCCCGCATTTTCGTTGCAAAAAAAGTCATATATATTAGCAGAAAGTTGAAAAATTTTCGTTTACTTCACACAAGAGCCGCCATTTCCGCCTATTGCCATGGGAACGTTTTGAAGTGACGTGATTACCCGACGCGAACGTCATCGAAAAGCTTCAAACCCCGTGGAGAAACCATAGATACCGGTGAAACCATGATGAAGCACAAACTCCCATTGGCCAACAAAAATAACAGCAAAAGAGCAAAGCAGTTTCCCTGTGTGCTGACTGATTTCAAAACACAGCATCATGAAGCTTTGAAGCGTTATGAATCAATGAGTCGATTCAGCGGTTTGAAGCGTTATGAATCAATGAGTTGATTCAGCGGTTTAAAGCGTTATGAATCAATGAGTCGATTCAGCGGGTTGGATCGCCAAAGTCACGTATTTCAGCAGTTTGACACGCGATCCGAGTCATGAATCGACTCGATGATTCATAGCATCATGATGCTGTGTTTTGAAATCAGTCATCACTATATAAGTCGTTATTTAGGTTTTTTTGCACACAATAACTATTATCGTCGCTTCATAAAGTTATTGTAGAACCACTGTAGTGAGATGGACTTTGTAACTTTAGTCTTTAGTAGGCTACCTTTTATGGGTCTTGAGAGTGTACATTGTGCCAATGGAGGCCTTTCTGAGCCATCGGAATTCAACTAAAATATATTAATTTGTGTCCAACAACATAAAGGGAAGTCATTAATGACAGAATTTTCATTTTTAGGTGAACTAACCCTTTAAGAGATTGCACTTTGTGCATTGGAAGCACTCAAATGTCTGTTTTGTATAGCGACATCTGTAAAACAGGAAGTTATTTATAAATTTTTTCAGAAGTTGTAGCATATTCCTTTTGTAAAGCTACAGAACTTGATTGACTCAATGTTTTGTAAATTTGAGCCATTATTAAAGGTCTTCAATAAAACAAGATGAGAACTTAAATATTCCAGCACTTTCTGTGATGTAGGCCTAGTGCTTTTTTTCTCGTTCTCATCAAACCGCAGTTTTTGCAAGTTCCCGCAATTTTATCGCATAAAATTGCATAAATATCCCGCATTTTTCATCGCATTTTTTAAGAAAACGTGCCGCATAATCAAGGATTTTTGCCCGCAACAATCACAAAAAAAAGCCGCATTTTTCTGGAAGGACTGATTGTTTTATTAAATCAATAAGTCACTCAGGGCTGTGCGTTACACTGATTTTCATGCCATAAGCAAATTTTGACCAACAGTAGGTAAAATCACTGTATTGCTTCATTTAGTACACATTATGTAGCATTATTTTTAGGTTCCACCTTATAAAGTCAAGGTTTTTCATGGCCATTTTCCCCTTTGACATTGTGACCGGCTGTGCATTGGTTCACGTTATCCTGTTTTCCATGATACTGCCCCTTTAAAAGGTTTTATAATGAAACGGACTTTACATATTATCACATTCGCAGTAATGCATTTTTCTCTGTGTGTGTGTGTGTGTGTGTGTGTGTGTGTGTGTGAACGTGTGCCTATTCCCAGCATGGTAGTTCCATTAACCGAATCTTCCTGTTATGTTTCCACCGAGTTCAGAATTCATCCTCTCAGCTAAAATGAGAAGAGCTGAAGGAGACTCATGGGAGAATCTGGCCCGTTCCTCAACACGCGCTGCATAATGTCTGTCTGAGAGGAGAATGCAGTGAATACAGCGTCACCTCTCCGCTCTGTCAAAGACGCAGCCTGATGCTCACAGGAAAGCCTCCTGAGAGGACATTTCAGCTCGACGTCAAGCAAGCACAAGCACTCTGATGCAGCGAGAGGACGTTTCTCTCAGATCACGGGCCTAAGGCCCTAGAAGCTGCAGTTTTAATGATAAAGCACGTTTATTTTGTGTTAGAACATTATAGAATTGAATCAAATATTCCGAACTTTAAGAAAATAATTTAAGGCAAGACGCTTGTGAATAGGGTCAAATTAAATTTTAACTTCATAGATATCACTATACTTAATATTAATCACAATTGTTTTGTATTACAAGTTTTTTTTTGTTATGTTTAAATATGCAAACGAGACATTGCTAATTAAATATGCACAAATTTGAATGAATCTCCAGAACAGAACAATTGGATTAAGCCAGGTTTTAAGTTCTTGTTTAATTTTTTGTGAGTTTTAGGATTTGAATTTATGTTTGCTCCATCAGAAAAGCCACCATGTTTTCAAGAATAAAATGTTATATAAATCAGGCAAATAATTATGCCTATGAACAAACCCCTCTGTAAAAAGCACAAATTGTATTTATTGTGCGATTTATACACCAAAATGAGTGTTTACGTGCATGTTACGCAGTTTTTGCGTTTATATGATACACACTTTATAACGTGTTATATGCACGTATACAACACCACTAAACCAACCCAATGGGGTGACAATGCGTATCATATGCACGCATATAAAAAATAAAATTTTGACAATGATTAACAGTTAAAAATATCTGTGAGATATTTAGAAAACTAATCAAAAAGGAATCAAATGTAATCAGTTATTACTTTAACCCTTTTACGGTCTTCGTTTGGGAATTACACTCTCCACAGACCCCAGGCAACAAAATGTAATTTTGTAACAAAACAATTGGTTTTTTTAGAAAAAAGTAAATTTTTACTCTGTTTATTAAAGGGTTAGTTCACCCAAAAATTAAAATTCTGTCATTAATTACGTCCCCTCATGTCGTTGGACACCCGTAAGACCTCCGTTCATCTTTGGAACACAAATGAAGATATTTTAGTTGAAATCTGATGGCTCTGAAAGGCCTCCATTGGCACAATACACTTTACACTCTCAAGACCCTTAAAAGGTACTAAAGACGTCGTTACAAAGTCCATCTCACTACAGTGGTTCTACAATAACTTTTTGAATCAACGAGAATAGTTTTTGTGCGCAAAAAAACCCTAAATAACGACTTATATAGTGATGACGATTTCAAAACAAGGCATCATGAAGTTTCGAAGCGTAATGAATCAGTGAGTCGAATCATGATTCGGATCGCGTGTCAAACCGCCAAACTGCTGAAATTTGGCGATTCAAACTGCTGAATCGACTCACTGATTCATAACGCTTTGAAGCTTCATGATGCCGTGTTTTGAAATCGTCATCACTATATAAGTCGTTATTTAGGGTTTTTTTGCGCACAAAAACTATTCTCGCCGATTCATAAAGTTATTGTAGAACCACTGTAGTGAGATGGACTTTGTAACGACGTCTTTAGTACCTTTTAAGGGTCTTGAGAGTGAACCGTGTATTGTGCCAATGGAGGCCTTTCAGAGCCATCAGATTTCAACTAAAATATCTTCATTTGTGTTCTGAAGATGAACGGAGGTCTGACGGGTGTCGAACGACATGAGGGTAAGTAATTAATGACAGAATTTTAATTTTTGGGTGAACTAACCCTTTAATGTTTTTACTCAACATCTGTGCAGTTTTTGGAGTATTTATAATAGTTTTTCAAATTTATATAAATACATTTAAAACATTTTTTTTAATGGATTTTTACACATAAACCGTTTTTTTTTTAATGTAAAATTCACTTTATAAAAGACCCAAATTTCTAACTTTCATTCGTGGGGATAACATGGATAATTTGACATGGTTTAGTGTAAGATTTTTGCCCATCTTTTGGAAAATAAAGTAAAAAAAGAAAGAAAAAAAAAAGACTTTGACCAGTAAATGGCTGCAGAGCTCCACTATTTGCTATGCGCTATTTGACTGACTGAAAGACATCTTTTCATAAGTATTTTTCAGTTGGATTCATATCTAAATGTTAATCACAATTATAACAATTGAAATGAATTAATTTAGTCAAAGTTTTGCATTTTTTTGTACTAAAAAAAATCTTTTTTTCAATGTTACATTATGATTAGAATCAAACCTGAACAAGAGAAAAGTTGTTTAGTCTTTAGAGTTTATAATTTATTTCAAACATCTGATTTTCTTATAATTCTACAAATTTAATCTACACTTCAGTTACTAGCTGTAACAGAACAAAAATGAACAGAAATGAACAGTTATATTACATATTGAGTATAAAAATACACAACATGAACATCAAAATGCAATGAACTGAACAGCAATAACAAGCAATAACAAATGTATTCCTGTGTGTGTGTGTGTGTGTGTGTGTGTGTGTGTGTGTGTGTGTGTGTGTGTGTGTGTGTGTGTGTGTGTGTGAGCATGATCATTTTGCCTTGTGGATGCTTTATGCATTGTTGGAAGTGTGCCACTTCATTTCTGTATGCGTGTTCTGTGTTGTTTCTGTTTTTGAGGATGAATTTTGTCCATTTTCTAATCAGGGTCTTGAGTGTGACTTTTTATGTCACACGAACATAAACACAGATATCAATCCAATAAATGTTTTTATTTGTAGATCTAGAGAGTGTTGACAACTGTACAAAGTCTCATGCCATTTGGACAAAGGGAAAAAAAACATTTTATTTGAGCAAACGTCCTTTGGGTCAGAAAAGACCCCGAAGACCGGAGAAGGGTAACGTAATTGAAATAGTTACACTACTTATTGCATTTTCAATAGAGTAACTTGTAATCTATAACCAATTACATTTCCAAAGTAATCTTCCCAACACCGCACCGGTCCTAGTCGTCCCGTTCCAAGCAGGATTCGAATTGCGTTGCGGGCGCTAACAAGGACGGTGAACACCAGCTCTAGCGTCAGCAGCTCTTACTGGCCTACGTTACACCTACCATCCAACACTTCACAGTTGAGCTCTGTTCCTTATGGTATGAAAGTCTCCACTTTAGCATTCTGTAATTCAAACATTTTGTTTTGATTCTTTTTAATGTGGCGTGGCAGATATATCGCCTCAGATCAAGCAAAGTGAAACCATCGCTTCCGCTTTACTACCGAATAAACATCAGAAGGTATCAAGGTATGTTTAAAAATACAGTACAACTTACTGAAATCTATCATGTCTCATGTGATTAGTCAGTGTTTCAACCCTGAAAAGACGTCAATATCTGGTAAACAAAATGACACGTCACATTTACCTTAGAAAATCCATTCAATCAACATGTACAGCTCAATATTTAGCCAGAAAAATGAACTAGAGAGCAGCATTAGGCTAAATAGAAGCACTATATTAGATATTCATTATATTTTTACTTAACCGGTTCTTCAATTTTTAATGTGTTTGAATAAATCAGTCATTAAAACAAACATCAGTTTAAATGGTTGTATTTTAAAAACCAATTGGAGTACAAACATTATGATAACTTTAGTATTATATTTGCAAACAAATAAGTATACCAATACAACTTTTGTACATTTTGTAGCCTAATATTATACCAACTGACAGAAAAATTCACATGTACTGTACATGTACTATATGAATTAAATTACTTTTGCTGATAATTTACTCACCCCCATGTCATCCAAGATGTCCATGTCTTTCTTTCTGCAGTCGAAAAGAAATCAAGATTTTTGATGAAAACATTCCAGGATTTTTCTCCATATAATGGACTTCAATGGGCTCCAAAAGTGAGGTCAAAATACGAGCGTGGTCATAGATGTATACGTAGATACCCCATTAGCGCTTGCACGGATAGAATGAGGCATCTATGATCGATATATCTATGACCACACTCGTATTTTGACCTCACTTAGCGGAAGTTATGGCGGAGCTCAGAGATGATCCCGTTCGTCTGATAAGAGGTAAAATAATAGCATAAATACTGCTCAGTTTCTCACAGAAACGGATCGTTTCGCTAGATAAGACCTTTATTCATCGTCTGGTATCGTTTAAAGCCCTTTGAAGCTGCACTGAAACTGTCATTTGGACCTTGAACCGTTTGGAGCCCATTGAAGTCCATAATTTGGAGAAGAGTGCTGGAATGTTTTCATCAGAAATCTTAATTTCTTTTCGACTGAAGAAAGAAAGACATGACATCTTGGATGACATGGGGGTGAGTAAATGATCAGCAAAAGTTTATTTAAAAGTGAACTAATCCTTTAATATGCAAGCTTGTGGATAGAAATTGAATCATGAAATTTGTGTCAATACTTAACCCTATATTTTATTTTAGTTTATCTTCAGACCATGGTCATAATAAAGAGCACCTCACAGAACTGTCTGGATTCTTCAAATTTTTCATGCATTCACTGATCCGCTCGTGTCAATAGCATGGCCTGTTTTAGGAGTGGTTGAACATTATCATATGAATGAATATTATATGTTTCTATTTAGACACAAGCTGTTGTAATGCTCTCTATATTGAGTGTAGAATTATTACTGTCCTATCATGCAAATTCCCACAATATACGATATGTTGGAGAGATGCTCTCATTATCACAGACTGCTGAAAACTCAACTACTGAAGCAATCAGAAGTTTACAGGAAATGGCAGCTGTTACTTTGGCTGAGTGATTTTACCCATCTGCCAGCGGCTACATGAGGGAAACTCTGGTCTGATCTCGCCGTGGTTTATATTCTTCAACAGATACTTGGCTGTTATATAGTTGTGTTTGCATCAAAATAAAGGTCGGGATTTGACAGTTTTGCCTGGTATGGTGATAAAACATGCATGCGATGTAAAAAATCTTGTTCTGCTAATCTTTGCAAATCAGCATCGTTTACAGTAAGTGTCAGCATGGAGTGTTGATTCAGGCTTTGACCTTGAAATCGTATAAACAAACCCCAACCAGCAAAAATGCCATTATTCGGTGTGTTGTGAGAACTGTGTGTCAGAGAAAAACTGACATCAAATTGGAGGCCATTGATGTAATTGGGTGATAAGAGTAGAGCTGAATGTGATTTGACTGTATGATTCAGTTCACTTAAATAGGCCTCCTGTGGTTCAGACAAAAAGGCAAATGTGGGTGTGGCCTACTTCTGATAGCTTGATTGACAGGTGAAAGGAAACGAACAGCAGGGTTCTCCGGTCAAAAAAGACCATTTAGAACGTGAAATGGCAACATTGAATCCTAATCCAATATGGCTCACACTTTAGTTCAGGGTCCAATTCTCACTTAAATATTAACTCTGACTTTTGCCTCAATAAACTCCTAATTACTGTTTATTAATAGTTAGTAAGGTAGTTGTTAAGTTTACGAATTAAGGATGTAGAATATGGTCATGCAGAATAAGGCATTAGTATGTGCTATAGTAAGGGAAAACCCACGGCTAGCTGTGCATTAAACGATTTTAATGCATGGAGGCAAAGAACCACTCGACGCAAAGTGCATTAAAATTGTCTAATGCACAGCTGGTCGTGGATTATCCCGCTTATACTTGCCAACAATTAACTATCAATTATAATTACATTATAGCATTAATTATCGAGAGAGAGATTCGATTCTGCGTCTGTTCAGCGCCTGTCTCTTTGTAACCAAACTGCATGAGTTTAATTACTTCAAAATGCCGATGTAACCACCTCGTTGCTGAGAAATATAATGTAGCGATTTTTTTAGCGGTTTTACTTAGTCACGGGGTAGTTTTGATAAGTGTCTGTATGAGTGTTTATGTGTGTGTGTGTGTGTGTGTGTTCTCTGCTCTGCGTTAAAGGGTTAGTTCACCCAAAAATGAAAATTCTGTAATTAATGACTTCCCCTGATGTCGTTCGACACCCGTCAGACCTCCGTTCATCTTCAGAACACAAATGAAGATATTTTAGTTGAAATCTGATGGCTCAGAAAGGCCTCCATTGACACAATGTACTTTACACTCTCAAGACCCTTAAAAGGTACTAAAGACGTCGTTACAAAGTCCATCTCACTACAGTGGTTCTACAATAACTTTATGGAGTGACGAGAATCGTTTTTATGCGCAAAAAACACTAAATAACGACTTCTATAGTGATGATGATTTCAAAACACGGCATCATGAAGCTTCGAAGCGTTATGAATCAGTGAGTCGAATCATGATTCGGATCGCGTGTCAAACTGCTGAAATTTGGCGATCCAAACTGCTGATTCGACTCACTGATTCATAACGCTTCGAAGCTTCATGATGCAGTGTTTTGAAATCGTCATCACTATATAAGTCGTTATTTAGGTTTTTTTTGCACACAAAAACTATTCTCGCCGATTCATAAAGTTATTGTAGAACCACTGTAGTGAGATGGACTTTGTAACAACGTCTTTAGTACCTTTTAAGGGTCTTGAGAGTGAACCGTGCATTGTGTCAATGGAGGCCTTTCAGAGCCATCAGATTTCAACTAAAATGTCTTAATTTGTGTTGTGAAGATGAACGGAGGTCTGACGGGTGTCGAACGACATGAGGGTAAGTAATTAATGACAGAATTTTCATTTTTGGGTGAACTAACCCTTTAACCAATTATGCAATTAATCAATGAAAAAAAAAAAGCCATTTCATCTGATCAAATGTTAGTGTTGCAGTGCGTTCCAATTCACGTGCATATGAGTTAGGGCCTGAACCACCATAGACACCGAGGGGGACAAGTCCTCAAATAATTAGAAATGGCCAAATTGTCCCCCCCCAATATTAGATATTGTTGATGCTGCTCTGCTGTACTCCATTACACACCGCTCTGTTTATTGCTAGGATGACAAAAGTAAGACGTTACATTTTTAGGTTGGTCTATCTCAGCGGTCTAAGAGCACTGTCAAGCCTGAAACACACCAAGCCAACGGTCGGCCGTCGGGCAGTTTTCGTGCATCGGCCAGCTAGTTTTCTCTGTGTGTTCCGGACCGTCAGCTGACATTAGTCCTCGTCGGCAATTTTTCAACCGATTCGACATGTTGAATTGCCGTCGGCGCTTGTTGGTCAGTCGGACGTGCTACTTGGCCGTCGGACGTGAGCCAACTCCGCAGTCTGCTTTCGTCAGAATGATTGAGATGGCCAACCAAATCAAAGAAGGCGGGGCTTACTCTTAATTCTAACTCTTAAATGGATAGTTCGCCCATGATTTACTCACCCTCAAGTCATCCTAGGTGTGTATGACATTCTTCGTTCAGACGAATACAATCAGAGTTATATTACAAAAGTCCAGGCTAATCCAAGCTTTATAATAGCAGTAATAGTTGCTCTGTTATTTAAGTCCATAAAAAATGCATCTGTCCGTCGAATAATGTGCTCCACGCGGCTCCGGGGGGTTAATAAAGGCCTTCTGAAGCGAATCTATGCTTTTGTGTAAGAAAAAATATCCATATTTAAAACTTTATAAAGTAAAGTTCCAGCCGATCGTCTTACTGCTATTATAAAGCTTGGATTAGCCTGGACTTTTGTAATATAACTCTGATTGTATTCGTCTGAAAGAAGAATGTCATATACACCTCGGATGACTTGAGGGTGAGTAAATCATGGGCTAATTTTCATTTTTGGGTGAACAATCCCTTTAATGCGAATTTCAACGCAACACTTAGTTATAACAGTGAAAGAGTGAGTCGTAAGATGTAAGTAGCTAAACATTTAATATTTGCCAACTGTTTTATGATAAATCCTTTCCACCAGCAGTAAAATCAAGTGATGCGAACTATTTGACATTTTTTATGAGATTTTGCCATTTTGAATTGAAAATATGACATTATTTATGTACTGTAAATCATAACTGAATTTGACATGACAAGAAACGTTTAGCATTTTTACATATTAAGCAGACGAAAATAAGAGTAAATATGTGCATATTTAAACAAATACATATTATTTGCAAATATTTTACTTCATAATTACAATAGAACTTGAACTTTTACCGTTCATATTTCTTTTGATGTATTTCATTGAATCCCTTTTCATTTAATTTCTTTAAATAAACCAATAAGACTAACCCCCCCCCCCCCACACACACACACACACACACACACACAAAAAACCCCAAAATCTTTGGTTCCCCCCAATGTCTAACACATGGTTACGGCCTTGGTGTGAGTAATGTGAAATGTGTGTGTTTTGGAAAATTCCAAAAAGAACAAATGGAACTTTAAATACCTGGACGAAAAATGAAGTGTGGAATGTTGGACACTTCATGAACTCGACTCAGGCCCAGAAAAACCTTAAAAAAATTCACACACTGCATGCGTACATAGTGCCTATAATATAAGTGCATAGTGTAAAGTGTGTCATTTGGGACACAACTTTGGTTTTCATTGTTTTTTTAAAAAAAACAACGTCAACACTTTTGTCATTGTTTGAGTTGTTTTGTGAATTAGCTATTCTCTTTCTTCTGACTTTGAGATTGGAGGCAGAATGTCTAAAACAGCTCTTTCTATACAACTTCAATTGGATAGAGATTTATACAGCAAAGCTCCAAATTATACAAAAATACCCCAAAAGTAGTCCACACAAGATGGTGACGATTCGCATGATTCTCCCCCTTGTAGGAGAACACAGCTCAGATATTCTGCTTTACATCTGTATTTCATGGAAGAGAAAAGTATACAGAGTTGGCAAGCGTTTGGCAGAGTTGGCCATGTGCAAACACAAGCCATGTTTTTCAAACTTTGTTAAATTGCCGCCTCCAACTCTCTGTGAGTTTAGCATATAAATGGCGATTGCCTAAAGGGTTAACATGGAATAAATGCAAACTGTTACGTGTTTAAATAGACGCCCACCTACAGAGCCTAGCCATCTCTCTGCTGGTTCTTATCAGAGTCAGCGGAAAATACGGAGCAACATACAGCCCACCCAACAGGGGGTAAATTAGACCTCCGAGATGAATGATCAAACAATTACACAGTCGAGACCGAGCCAAAAAAGACGGGGCGAAAACATTCTGCCGTTTATTAGAACGGAGGCCTTCGCGATTCTGTCTTTGAAAAGCAGAATTATTCTAAAATTGAAAACTTTTCAATTAAAGTTGAACTTCTGCCAGATTGGAGCTCAAATTCAAAAAGGTTCAATTGGCTTTTTGATACCATACGGAGTCGGCCCTTAAGTCATCAGTGCGCACAAAGCCATTGACTTTATAATTCTCTGCTATTTGTTGCCATCTGCCTCTGTAACTGAATTCACCCTTCCTTCCGCAGTCACTTGCGCTCTCCTTCCTGGTCGTATTTATTTTCTTTTCAATTAAAGAGTCTGAATGTGCGACGCTAAAATTGCCAGGCCTTAATTAGCTCTTTTCGTGAAGAAGAGAGTCCATGAATGCAATTGTTACTTTCCCAATCTTGGCAGCCGTTTCATTTTGATAAAGCAGGGATCCCATTTCAGGGCGCAGGCTGAATGAGGACCGCCTCCATTTACACTTTTTCGCCTTGATAAATGTGCTTTTTTTCCCCTCACTTCCTTTCACCAATGATGGAATGATATTATCAGTATGTTTCAAGCGCTCATGTTTCATGTGCTCTGCTGAATTTGCCCGTGTGTGTGTGTAACGCTCATGTTCATCTGAGAGAGAGAGAGAGAGCATGAATAACTTTTTGTTGTGCTTCCCTCGCACTTTGTAAAAAAATCCTTCCCTCTCGGGTCAAAATGACCCGAAGCCCTGAAGTTATATAATTTTGATATTTTTTCTTTTTTGGGGGGAGATTTTTTTCTTATTTTTATTTTATTTACCTTTTAAATTACTAGATTTTATCAGTAAATAATACATAAATAATACTTTAAGCACATTTTTCGCATTCTTTCAACATTAAATTCAAAATATCTCACAATTTCATGCATAACCCTTTTAATTCAGCTCAAAATCTTACATTGGGTGTCTTTGCCGACCTCTTGTGGAGTAAAAAATAATATAACATGATATTTCGTGACTCTGTATGGAGCAAATGAGCTGATCCGCTGGTTCCTAAAGTCCTTTTTTTCTTCGGTATGCATTCAGATACACATGTAGACATTTATAAAATATTTTTGGGTAAAGTTTTAGCATTTTTTGTTTGAATTTTTAGAATTTTTAGGTTTTTCTATATGTACTGAAGCATTCTTCATATTCCAGTCATTCCTAAGGGGGTCAAATGGACCCGTAAGGGAAGTATTTGTTACTTTTTTAAATTTCACAAAACTCCTGTCAATGTGTTTTACATATTCATGGTTCAAGTGCGACAAATGTCCTAGGGTCTTGGACCACTCCGATGAACTCACTTTTTTAAAAATACGTTTCGGGTCAAAATGACCCGAGGGAAGGATTAGGGTTAAAGACCTGAAGGAAGTTGTATCCGTTTTGTTCTTGAGCAAACAAATTGAAGCTTTGGCTACTTGAGGAGGACTGTCTTTCTACTAAGAGAAGTCATTTGCATATTTTGGTTGGTTTAATCATGCTTTTAGCTCCATTTTATGTCGCTTGTGCAATATAGTGATATCTTTGAGCAAGCGGATGGATAGGAATGGGATAGATGCTTTTTGTGGGTTAGTTTGAAATCAGTCAGGAACATACTGAACTGGGCATTGCAGAAAATGTCAAGATTTCTAAATTAAGTAGGACATTTTTGCGATGCAGAAAACGCAGACTCAATCGCAGAATTCAGTCATAAAAACATAATTTACTGTATAACAAGGAATGTGTCAAAGCTTGGATGAATAGATCAAAAGCAGGTCAGTACACTTAAAGGGTTAGTTCACCCAAAAATTAAAATTCTGTCATTAATTACTTACCCTCATGTCGTTCGACACCAGTAAGACCTCCGTTCATCTTCGGAACACAGATGAAGATATTTTAGTTGAAATCTGATGGCTCTGAAAGGCCTCCATTGGCACAATGCACGGTTCACACTTAAGACCCTTAAAAGGTACTAAAGACGTCGTTACAAAGTCCATCTCACTACAGTGGTTCTACAATAACTTTATGGAGTGACGAGAATAGTTTTTGTGCGCAAAAAAACCCCTAAATAACGACTTGTATAGTGATGACGATTTCAAAACACGGCATCATGAAGCTTCGAAGCGTTATGAATCAGTGAGTCGATTCAGCAGTTTGGATCGCCAAAGTTACGTGATTTCAGCAGTTTGGCGGTTTGACACGCGATCCGAATCATGATTCGACTCGCTGATTCATAACGCTTCAAAGCTTCATGAGGCCGTGTTTTGAAATCGTCATCACTATACAAGTCATTATTTAGGGTTTTTTGGCGCACAAAAACTATTCTCGTCGCTTCATAAAGTTATTTTAGAACCACTGTAGTGAGATGGACTTTGTAACAACGTCTTTAGTACCTTTTAAGGGTCTTGAGAGTGAACCGTGCATTGTGCCAATGGAGGCCTTTCAGAGCCATCAGATTTCAACTAAAATATCTTAATTTGTGTTCCGAAGATGAACGGAGGTCTTACGGGTGTCGAACGACATGAGGGTAAGTCATTAATGACAGAATTTTCATTTTTGGGTGAACTAACCCTTTAAGTCAAATCGCGATATAGATAGTGACTGTGCAAACTGCAAAAAGACTTAAATATGAACCCTGCATGTTCTCTGTGTGAATGATCGTCAAATGAAAAACACACATAAACTCAAAGGTCTTTGTGGCAACACGTCAAAATAAAAGTTTGGTTTACCTTGACAAAAATATTTTACTGTTGTACAGTAGAATTTAGCTACGTCTCATTGTAATAATAATAATACCACCAATAACGACACTAACAAAAAATAACGTTTTAATAATAATAATAATCATTTTTATGCTTTCATTTGATTGCCAGAAACAGAATTTCTGGAGAAAAAAAAAAAACATTTAATATAATTTATTGTTAATAATTGATTATTCAAATTGAATTAAACCATTAAAATGGAATCCAGAAAACTTAAATACGAATTTGGTAAAAAATGTAATTGAATTAGATAGAATAAAACGATTTCATAAGGCCCCAAACATGAAATTGATTTTAAAACTTTTAATTGTATCTTTAAAATTGTATAATTGTGATGATTTCAATTATTTAGACATGCTTTTTTAATTACAAAAATTAGATTTAACCATTAAAATGGAAAGAAAAAAAAACAGAATCCAGAAAAATTCAAACAGAAAACTGGAATTTGAGGCAAAAATCAAACGGATTTCATAGGGCCCTACATTTGGTGCCGTGACCCGGATGGGAATGAGGCCTCCCACGCCTGAGACGCCGGCTCGAATCCCGCTCGGAGCGGGTCGAGTAGGACCGGTTACATTAAGTGGTTGCTTGAATGTTGTTTTTAGTGCATTGCTATGCAGGTGTTGTTCTGGGTGCTTGGTAGCGTGTGTGTGAGCAGCAGATTCTAGTGCTCTGTCTGATCGTCTTTTGAAGTGTGGCCTAGGCCTTCATCTTTAATCTCTATAATCGTTTATTAATGCCTTGTCTCTGCGTGGCGGCCGTATGTCAGGCCAAGAGGAGAATAAGGGAAATTAGCTGCACCTGAATGAGAAAGCAGGGACTCCCACTGGGACATTGACTGGGGCACAAACACCCTTTTAATAGACTTACACCTCATTTTGCCCCTAAAGCTGGCTGAAGGGTCCCTGGGGGGAGAGAGACGGAGCATACGGATGGAGGGGAGGTGGAGGTCAGCTCTCTTTTACCTCCTTTAAACCAGCTGCAGAGAAAAACAGGCATTTGATTAGCCAGGCCTTCCCTTCCAGAAGGGGACCGTCCGGAACAATGCAGCGTTTTCCCTTTCAGAAACAACAGGGGCTTTATGTCGGAGCTGTCGCTGGTGTGGCAGGGGAAAAAACACACTCAAAGAGAGGTTGCCTCCGCTGACCCGACCAAACACACACTCCGAGGCTGAAATTATCGATCTGGTAATTAGAATGAAGGCAGATTAATAATGCATAGCTGAACATCACTTTCACAAGTTTATAATGATCTATCTGAGAGCAGCGGACGCTATAGGAACACAGAGGGTATTGATATGAGCATCAATCAGAATTAGTAAGTATTTACCATCAGAAAGAAAAATGATAAATGACATCTCTTTCATTTCTCTTTAGTGCCTCCTAGACAGCCATGAGACTAAATGGAGAGCAAAAATAGATTATTTTTTGCACATGCAAGTTTGCTCAGATTATTCACAATACCAACTCAACATGATTATGAAATATTTATCATCAAATTCTCCTTCATCTGAGCTGCTATATGGCTTATATGCATGGATATGTATATGGATATTAGGGCTTCACGATTAATCAAAAACGAACCTCAATCGCGATTTGGCTTATGTGCGATTATGAAAGTGCAAAGGCTGCGATTTTAATGAAATAAATAAATGATCAGTAAACGCTGCTCCGTCTGAAAGCACTGCGAGTTTGAGTCGCTTATAACGTGCGTTTGAAAAAGCAACACGCGTCAAACATCTTCACAAACTTGTGAAGCGTTCATAAACCTGTTGTCCAACAAAATACAACGTTTAATAACAGGTTTCATATCATCAGTCGAGCTGATGTGGCTTCTTATCACAGAATGTCAATCAGCACTGAATACTTTATTATTATGAAAATACCCGAAAAGGCTTGAAAAACTCAATACACCATATCTTGTCGCAGAAGTATTATCTTCATGTTTAATCAGTCAAAGCTTCACATTAGGGATTTCCTGAAAACGAACACTATTACTTCTCTGAAGCGTGTGTGGAGTTTCTGCTCGAGGGCGCCCTCTGGCTTCCAGTATGAATGAAACTTTATTTTTTTTTACAGTCTATGGGTAGAAAATAAGAAGAATAATACTTCTAAATAATTGTATATGACAATCCATATGTTTTTCTTCAATGTACAGGAGTTTTAATCGCCACAGTGGACGCATAAGAGGCTCATATTTCATATTAAAGACAGAGACTTTAAGAAATTGATATCAGAGATAAAAATGACATTTTTATAATATTTTTTTTTTTTTACAATAAATCCTTAGACCTTTCTAATGAAATCATATTAACAGGTAACCTTTTTAACCTGCATATTAATACGTTTTCTGTAAAATATAAATATTGTTATTACTATTATATTGTTAATTTATTCTTAAATGCTCTATTTAACCTTTTTAATAATGAAAATGTTATTGTGATAGTAATATTTCTTATTTTTATTTAGCAATAATCATAATGATTATTATTAGTCATATTAATATATAAACACAAAACACACTTTTCATTTGTAAAAATAAATAAATAATAACAATTGCAAATAATTTAAATCACAACCGCAATTTGAACCAGAATAATCATAATATTTTCCCCAAATCGTGCAGCCCTAATGTGTATATACGTGTGTGTGTGTGTGTTTCACTTTATAGTAATGAGATCTGAGTGTTTTTTGTTTTCTCCAACTGTTAAAATAATGTCTTGCTAGTCTCAATCTATTATATTTTGGTTCAGTTTTTTTCTTTTGATTTTGGCTCTTCTTGTGCTGTGTGAGTCGAAACTCTCTAATTGTCTAGCTTTTACACATGTTTTTCCTTTAAAATCCATTAGTCTCATGAGCACACTTTGAGAAAACGTGATATCATTTTCTTTTTATTTGTAGAAGCAACCAGAATCATATTTTTTTATTTAAGTCTCAGATTTTTCCTCTTAAAATTCATCAGTTTTATAGGATTTGATTGAAGACATTGATATCTTTGTATTAAAAGTCTCAATTTACACCTCAAAACAGTTGCGATATTAAAGAGATCCCATTTATGATTTGTGATATTCCTTCATGTTCTGCCGGCTGCAGTATTTGCTCAGATGTGGGAATCTCTCCTAAGTCCTTGTTTTCCCTCTCTTCTCCAGTTCACTTGCTTGGAGTTGAGGCTTAATTATATCTAAAGAGCAAGTGCGCATCGCCTGTGTTTCTCAGATGACACGGGCCCTGGTGCCGCGGGTCCCCTTGGGTCCCCATCTTTGCATTTTAAGCAGAAATCTGCGCAGACAGACCCTGAACTCCCAGAGTTAAACTCCCGTTTAGGTTAAGTGGTCCCCAGGCTCATGACACATATCTCTGCCCAGACGTGACAGCTGGGGACCTCACTGTTGCTATGGAAATCATTGACATTCGCCAACACCATTCCCCCCAAAACAAACACACACACTTCAGATTGATAATGCGCCTTGCTGCTCATGTAACAATAGCACACGAGGGTCTTTTACTGCTAACAGGTCTGCTTTTCACTGTTGGTCTAGAGTGTTTCATGAGGGTTTTACTGCTAAACGGAGGCTCTGCACTCTTCAGCGCTGCTATGCCAGAGTGAGGAGAATCTTTCTCTGCCTGACCTCTCTTCATAGTCTTCAGACAAACTAAAAGGGTGAATTTCATAAAAACATATCCTGGTCACATTTCTCCATAGTTAGTTTATGTATGTATGCATTTTATTTATTTATGCAGTTATTAATTTATTCATGCAATAATTTATTTATGAATCAATGCATGCATGATGCCTATTTTCAGGATCTTAGATTTTGGCATTTATTTATGCATTCATTAATGCATTTATTTAAATATGAATCATTGCATGCATGATGCATATTTTCATGACACATTTGAGATTTTGTCATTTGTTTTCATAACATTTAAACATCACTGCATGTATTTATTTATTATGCATGTATTTATTATTGCAGTTATTTGTTTATTTATGTATTTACTTATTAATAATAAATCATTTATTTATGAATCAATGCATGCATGATGCCTATTTTCAGGATCATGATGCATTTTAGATTAATTAATTTATTCATTCATTTATGCATTTATTTAATTATGGATCATTGCATGCATGATGCCTTTTTTATGACACATTTTAGATTTTGGCATTTATTTTCATAACATCTAAACATCCCTGCATTTATTTATTTGTTTACGCAATTATTGATTTATGAATCATTGCATGCATGATGCCTATTTTCAGTATTATGACACATTTGAGATTTTGACATTTGTTTTCATAACATTTAAACATCACTGCATGCATGCATTTATTTATGCAATTATTTGTTTATTTATGCAGTTATTTGTTTATTTATACATTTACTTATTCATAATAAGTAATTTATTTATGAATCAATGTATGCATGATGTCTATGTTCAGGATCATGATGCATTATTTTGGCATTTATTTATTCACTCATTTATTTAATAATGGACACATTTATTTTACACTTATTTTTATGACACATTTTAGATTTTGGCATATATTTTCATAACATTTAAACATCACTGCATGCATGCATTTATTTATTTTATTTATTTATGCAATTATTGATTTATACATTTATTGATTTGTGAATTAATGCATGCATGAATGATGCCTATCCTCAGTATCATGACGCATTTTAGATTTTGGTATTTATTTTTATAACATTTAAATATCTCTGCCCCCATTAGTATTTTTTAAAATTCAGTATCAATATTTATATATCTTTTTAATCAATGCATTTTATTTGCATTAGTAGTACAACAAATGCTACCTTGATGTATAACCTTGCTCTGAACATTTGCTCTGTTAATGTTCTAGATGCTTTTTAACTAATGCAATGAGTCTTGCTATTTTTTCAGCATCAAATTTCTGTTTTTTTTACAATCGCTATGACAATTTTTTCAATACTTTTATCAATTTTCCTAAACTCTTAACGCAGTTAGCACAACATCTGTCTGTGTAGGCTACACAATTAACACATTTATTGTTGCTTTTAGACAAAATGCATACAGTTAACACAAATTTAAAAAGCTTGAACTTCTTTTACGCACAAGCTCAACCAAGACCAAAACACTGGATTTTAACTGCCAAATTGACCAACGCTTTAACACTGTATGTCAGAAAAGATAACACCTTGATCTAAACCCTAAACCCTAACCTATAAGTCAGGGTAAACAGCTGTTCATATTGAAAATTGAAACACAAATATATCCCCTGTATTTTATTCCATTGGTACTGAGAAACAGCTGATTGAATTTATGCAAATATATAAATCCCAGCTGATTCCCATCAAGGAATTGTTCAGGTGTTGATGTTCTTTCAATCACATGACCATATGGGATACAGTAAAAGAGGGCCTATTTGGGCTGATCTTGTGTGAAAAAGGAACAATATAGAGCAACACAAAGAAAGTCAGAAAAATGCCTGCAAGAGGGAGAGGAAGACGATTACCAGGACAAGAGCAAAGGAGAATTTCTGCAGCAAAAGAAACAAAATGCATGCATTTACTAAACCCAACAAAACAAAAATGTGGAATCTTCAAAAGACACACAATCTATGATCAATAAAATATACTGTCTATTATAAGAATAATGCAGTTTCTGTAATTCCATCTAGTGTTAGTGTTTTTATGACATTGTGCTATGATTGACTAAATGTTCCTGATGGAAGAGAACATGTGTTAGTGTATTATTGTATTTTGAAAATTAGTGTTGGAGTTTAGTGATGTGAGATTTTAATGTGATTTTAATGTCACATTAACGAGTTAATGTGAGATTTTGAGCATGAAATTAATCGTTTTGGCAATTGTTTGATGTAGGTGTGTTGGTGCGTTAATAGTTTAGTTTAGTATTGAAAAAATTGTCACAGCGATCATAAAAAACTGTAAGACACTGTAATGTTTAAAGCGTTAGAACTTTTAAAAATGTTTCAAAACCCTTGTATAATATTCCAATAGTGCACAGGTTGTTTAAACTACTTTTATGATAGCTTTTTGCCGCTTAAAAAGTCCACATTTACCTTTAGGGTAAGGAAAAGAAGAGCACACTAGCATCTCTTTTTGTGTGTAGACTGGTTGGAAACGACATGAGGGAGAGTAAATGACAATTGTGAACTACTCCTTAAATCCCTGAAGCTGAATTCAACACAAATATAATAATAGGCTATTAGCATTTATGGGTAAAGGCACATGTGGGCTAGTGTTCTCAAACCTCAAGGGCAAAGTAAAGCACAGAACAAGGGCAGCAGGACACTTCTCTTGGCCAGGTGCATCAGACATGCGGCCCGGACAGCAGGGGTTTGACTGGCGCATCAGGTAGTGCTGTGATTGGTCAGAAAGTCCCCCAAAAACAGTCAGAGATACGAGCAGCGAACTGGATTTGAAGATGAATATGTGTGTGTGTGTGTGTGTATGTAGAGCAGCAATGACACAGAAGAGTCCACCTTCCTCCCTTGAGTCCCACCAGCAGGTTCACATTAGGGGAAATTTGTTCCACAATATTGCCGCCTCCTGTTTCTCTCCGAGGCTGGCGGCCCGCACAGAAGGTGGAGGCAGAGATTTGGGTGATGGCCAAACGTTTCACGGCCGTTTCTTGTTTTTCGCAGCGTGTGTCGGTGACGGGTTCCCCGCTGCTCCTCCTCTCTCCGTGCAGACTCCCCGCGTATCGGAACAAATGCCGGACGGAAGAAAATAAACCTATCTCATTCAGATGACAACACGTTCCCCCAGGTTCTGATAACGCGCCAGTTTGCGAGCAGCAGCCGGGGTCAATTGCTCATTTCTCGCACAGGGAGGGTGTCTATCGCTGGTAACGATGCTTCCCTGCGTGCGGCTGAACGGAGGGGATCAAATCTCTGCTTTTTGCCAACTGTGTGAACCACGATCATCTATTCTGCAGCTCTGCCACGACGTGAGAGAGCAAAACAAACTATTACAAAGAGGGTGTATTAGATTTCCTCACAAATGGCGGTTTATTGACCATAGGCTACCAAAAAAATATCCACATTATCTTCCCCTTTCGCACATAGGCCTACACTGAAAAAAACCAGGAAGTCAAATTTGCTTCATTTTTGCACGTATGAAATTAGTAAAATTAACAAAAAAGTAGTCAAGAAAAAAGTTAAGAAAAAAATTAAGAAAAAAGTAAAATTAACAAAGAAAATAAAAGTCATTTTAACTTGGCAACTAGGTAATTTCTACTTAGTTGAAGTTTCCTTTGAAATACTTTTTACTCAAACAATATAACACTGAATTAGGGTTGTGAAAAGTACTGACTTTGGTACCAAGTCGGTAGCCTGGCTCCGCCCTCCGACGTACTTCCGCTCAATTTTCATTTTCCTTCAGTACTACGTCTGGTACTGCTGTTTATGCTTAGGTTTTCTCCCGAACAATTTTTTACTGGTCCAATCAGCGAACAGAGGGAGTGGCTGAGAGCGATGACGTTGATGTTGTGCGCTAGTTTGAGTTGTAGTTCAGTAATGGCGGCGGTGAAAGATGCGAGTGTGTGGCACCGCTGACGAATGTCCAGAAGTTAAAGCCGGAGTGTGGCGAGGTCGTGATTGAGAATGAGACACACCGGTCTTGAGTCCTCTCATGAGGGAGTACGGAGGCATTAGGACGAGCGACACTGATGAAGGTCGAGAGAGGACCTGGGGCCCGTTCTTCGTACGTTGCTTATTACATCTGAGATGATTTGACAGATCCCAGATCTTTTAATCGTGATAACTGATCTCTGGCTAATTTGGTTCTTCAAACGAATTTGCGGATTGGATTAAAATATCTGGATTAAATGATCTAAGATCACTGCGCGTTCTTGTGTTCCCTGAAGAGGGCAGATGCATCGATACTCGAAACCACGATCAGCAATGCAGCGATTGGCTGGCGTCAAGACAGCAACGTAATGACATCATATAATTAAAAAGCCACCTGGCAAAAAACTTGACAAATTACACAAAAAAAACCCACAAATTTCTGGACCTTTATAAGGAAACAGCCAAACGACCAAACCAACATAAAAGTTATAATAGATAAATGATAAATGTTTTTTTGTTTTTTTTTAAACATGATTACCAATTATTTATATTCACGATTTTATACAGTATTTGTACACCCTTTACATTTTTATTTCAATGTTGTAATTTAATTTTTAATTTAATTTGAAGCAGATTTGTAACGTGACAGTTTCTTATGGGTCAAGATCAAATTATCCTCTCTTGCGCTGCATCAAGCCACTCCCATAATATCCGTGATCACTTAATGCACGGCTCAGAGTAACTGTACAACATGTGTGTAAACCAATAAAAACAAAATTATATAAAGTAATTATTCCATCACAAATAAATCGCTCAATCAATTGGCTGTGTCTATAGTATTATACATTCTCATATACATATACAATATAACATTTTTATATTATTATTTAAAATGATTATTATTGCCCCTGGTTCAGTAATGAACTCTTGTAATAAAGTAGCAGTGGCTGGGACAGATTTTAAGTATCACCTCAAGATGCAATCTAATCCTGTTGACATAAAATAAGCCACTCATGAGCAGGTTTAAGCTTATGGACCTGTTACTATGACAGCAAGTCCAGGATGAGCTTCGAAGAACCAAACAATCCGAGATCATGTCAAATCGTCAACAATCAAATCCAGCTAACTGAGTTAGTGATGTACGAAGAACGGGCCCCAGGCCTGGATTTTAAGTTGTGTTTTGTTTACGTTTTGTTGTGTGCGGCAGTCGTCCGTGAGGGGCTGCCGCTTTTACTTTCATTTTGTGTTTATTATTTGATTAAAAGTTGTTAAACGTTCGCCGGTTCCCGCCTTCTTCTTCCCTGAACAAACGAACTCCGTTACACGGAGCAAGAACAATCACTGCTGAGTTTTGTTGGTGGCCATGATGTTGTGGTCCGGGAAAAGTCTTTTTCAGCTCGCTCCGTTAGTGGTGAAGGAGTTGCTGAAGCCGTCCGTCTCCCACCACCCGCAAAAAAACCCAGGACGAAATACCTACTGTTTTAGACAAACACCAAGGTCGTGTGGTAATGTAATTGCTCTCCGAATCCACATCTCTGAGTTTTCAAGAATATATCACTTCAAAATTCACTGTGTATATCCTTTTTAGACCCCTGCAGAGCACCGTGCGGTTGCGTGCGCTGTAATTTGGATGCATTTCTTGACTTGTATTTCTTTAAATGCTGGCAAGTGTTTACAAGAGCAAAATATCACCACTCAAAAAATAAAAGAAGAAAAGCACGTAAACATTTGAATTGGGCTGTTATTTACAGCAGCATTTATTCTTATCATACCAAGCATAATGACATTTTATGTACAGCATATACAATCATGTTATGCTTGCACGAGATATGCACCACGAGAGCAGCGCGTTCCGATCACAAAACTCTTCTCTCCACTGGAATAAATCACAATCTGAATGCACAAGGTTTTATCACTGACTGACATTGAGGTGGTGTGCACAGTTAATGTGAGAATCAAAGGCGAACGGCGCGTGACATACGTCACGACCAAACGTTAGCGATTCAGATCCAGAGTGACTCTTGGCAGATCCAATAGTTTTAAACTTCAACCGAGTTCCCGCCTTCAAGGAAGTAATCGCTTGTCAATGGAGAGTGGCCAGACTCTCTGTACAAATGAAATGTACGAGAGTCTGGTAAGACCAGGCTACCGAGTCGGTACAGAAATGTAAAAAATGTGACTCTTTGAGCAAAATCCGATGAGCGCGTGAACACAACAGCCAATCAGAGGTGTTTATGATTCTGCGTCACATTTTTTAAATTTCCATACCAAAGTTTCACATCACTATACTTGACTAAACCACGCTCTTAAAGTGTGTTTTACTTTGAAATATCTGAGTAAATTACACAATAGATATTGTGTAGACCACACATATACATAATAGTAGTAACACGGCACTTAGGCCCTGTCCACACGAACACGAGTATTTTCAAAACCGCAGCTTTTTCTACGTGGTTTGGCTGTTCGTCCACACGCAAACGCAGTATCCGGTCACTGAAACCTGACTTTTTTGAAAACTCCGGCCAGGGTGAAGTTTTTAGAAACTCCGGGTTGCAGCGCTGTCGTGTAGACGGTGAAACCGGAGATTTCGGCTTGTTAAGTCGAAATGTGCGCCGTTCTCTCCTTTGTTTGACGTCAGTTTGTGCACTGTTATCGTTTTCGTTTACATGAGTGGAGTCTATGCATTGGCGGACGTAGCTTTTAATAACTCTGCTAACAGCGCTTATCACATGTAGGCAGATACATGCGCAGTTATCTCATTGTATTGCAGAACAGAGGCGCCAGAATGCAATAATACAACATAGTAAGGCAAGTGTGTGAAGCTTCAGTCCACTTGGGCCTGCCCATGTGTATACAGTTACCTGTCACTGAGTCCAAAGTAAACTTGCAGAAGGGTTTCACTGAGCCCATGGCATCCCTCAGTGCATCGTTGCCGTGGATGGGACCCATGTGGAAATCAGGCAGCCAATCATAGCGTGGTTTTGCATTTTCATGCGGACAGATTTTTTTTAAACCGTGCTTGTGTGGATGCGATTGTTTTTTAAAACGGAGGAGGAAAAACTTTGGTTCTAAAAATACCAGAGTATGTGTGGACTAGGCCTTAAACACAGAGACCTCAACACATCGTACACAATACACAGAGATGGTACATTCGATGGATCGTTTTTGAGTATGAGTAGAAAATGAACTCCACATGTCACAAAATGGCACGTTACTAAACCTAACAACAAAAGCAATGATAAAACAGTGCAAATACAGCTGGAAAAATCAACCTCATTAATTATTCAAGCCCCATTGAAGTCTATGGCAGCCTATAGAACCGCTTGTGAGAAAGTTATGAAATTTGGCACACAGATAGAAGACAGTCTGAACTTTCACCACAGCGAATTTGGAGTCTCTAACTCAATCGCTCTAGCTCCACCAACTGTCCAAAGTCAGTTTATGCTAATAACTCTTGAACCGTATGGGCTAGATTTCAGTTTTTTTCTTCTGATTCCTTGGCTCATGACAATTCGATTGCACCCTATGAAATAATTTTCCGTCATGGAAATTTGTCAGCCATTTAGAATTTTGAACTTTTTCGAACTCCTCCTAGGCCGTTGATCCAATTTTCACGACACTTTAACCAGATCATCTTCAGAGCATGCAGACAAAAAGTTATGGAATTCAAATTGATTCGGCAAACCGTTCTCGAATAACACACAAACTAATTCTACAAAGTGCCCGCCAAAATGAACGTGAGGCTCTATCTCGCAACGCTTTAACGTATTCTGACCAAACTCGGTGTGTTGTGACAACCATGACTTGGCTACCTGTACAGTTTCAAAAATCACAAAGCTGGTTTCTTTAGATTCAGTGAAGCATGCCGTGTCGAACGATACCCAATTTTCCCATATCGGCCATTTTGAATTTTGGTGTAAAATTCTATATTTTATGAACGCATTGGTGTAGCATTACGAAACTCAGTATGTGTCTTTGGCACCATGCTCTGACTGTACTCAAACAATCTCGGGGCAGCGCCACCTTGTGGTCAAAAGTTATAATGAAATTTCCAAAAATGCTAAATACTTTTGATTAAATTAGCCTATTGTAATAAAAACTGATTGATTCCTTGGGTCTTGCTGATTTACCATTTTGATTTTCTTTAAAACACTTTTTTTTCCGAACTACTCCAACACCGTTTTCACCTAAATCAAATCGTATCATCTTCAGAGTGTGCCAGCAAAGAGTTATGGATTTCGTGTTGTTAGACTAAACCGTTTTCTTATACCACAGCAACAAATTTGAGGCATGATGCCAAAATGACTCTTGAGGCTGTATCTCTGCAATGCTTCATATTTTTGTGTAACTTTGAACTGAGAAAGTTTAGATTTTGTAAAATGATCCTTTACTCCAGAATCAAAGCAGCAAAAAGTGTTAACATTTTAACATTTAAAACTCACTGTCATTAACAAATCCTTGTGAAGCATTACTCTTGTCTTTCTTTGCATAAAACCTGTGATTATGCAGACATGATATGTAATCAGAAATCTGATTATCAAGGTAAAGACCTGAAGTGGCCATTACGTGAAGCTCAAATTTGACCCCGAATAGCCTGTAGAACGACTCCATTGTTTCGTTCTCTCTCACATTATTTTCCCCTAATAGACCAATCTGATCACACAGTGCCTATTAACTAAAGATCTGCTTTCAGGGGGAAAAAAGACAAGTGCAAGTCAACTAAAAAAGTGAAAGGAATCTGAGGAGAAACAAAAGGGACTTCGTTAAGTCTCAGTTAATTGTCCCATGGGCCTCAGCTGCCTCTTTCTTGGAGAAACTCGCAGGTCTTTAATTGCATGATCACCTCTATCTAGAGTCTCCTCTCACTTCATTTAAAGGGATAGTGCACACATAAATGAAAATTCTGTCATTATTTACGCACCCTCATTTTGTTCCAAACCTGCCCCGTCTCCATTGGAAACTCCATGGAAAACTCTTCCGAATTGGCAAACATGTAAATGAATGAATCAAGAGTGTTTTGATTGTGATCAGGAAGTCATTGCGCCCGAGGTGTGTTTGGATGTAACAGACAGAACATCATCCGCCTCCAGTGACCCAAAACATCTGAGAGAGTTTATTTCTGATCAATTAGCAGTTTCTGGACTTCAGAATCTCTTAGAACCTAATCAGGAATATAAGAGGTTTGTTAATTAAAGGCGTGTTTCTTCATTAAGACATTAGATACAGCCGGTCGTGATTGTAGATTTGTTTCGCACTTTGAAATCCATTGGGAAATTCAGAGATGAATCCGCCCTGTCTGAGAGGATTAAGTCTTTAGATGCATGATAATGTGTTTTTGAATAGAGAATGAACAAGACATTTAGCTCAATCTTGATGGCAATTGCAACAACTTTAGGGTTGTTGGACAATTGTAGAAATCCCTAAACTTAAGCATTGAACTTAACGTCTTGCTCTTTTTGTGGTACAAAAATGAATATTTCAATTCATGTGGCTATTATTTTCGAACTAAAATTGACTAAAGATGGTAAACAGGAAGGTAAACAGTGTAGATTTACACGGAAACCATATCTACACTAGTGTTATTTTAGGGGCCATTTACACAACATCGTTTTCAACTCAAAAAACTGAAAACTTTGTTTTACACGACAACGGCGTTTAGGGGGCCTGAAAAAAGCTAACTTTTGAAAACAGGTTTCAAAATGCAAGTTTTTGAAACAATACATTATCGTAAAAGATGTCCTGCAAATACAGTATGCGTATTATGTGACATCGCCATCTACTGGCCTGGCAGTAGAATGCAGCATTTTTTTGTTGTTTTTGCGTATTTGGGGATCGTTTTGACAATGTTATCGTTGTACGCAAAAAACGCAAATAGTTTTTTAGTACATCGTTGTCATGTAAACATACCCTTAGTCTCAATAATATGCTATTACAGTTTTTGTACATTTTTAATTCGATTTTTTTATATTTCTCTTTTCATTTTTTTAGTAATGTTGCTGTTTTTTGTGTCATTTATTTTTTTTTATAGTTTTATTAAGTTTTAGCTTTAGTTATTTTGCCTTAAACTAAATGAAAATGAGAAATACTGACTTGGCAACAAGCTAAAAAATTAAATAAGTTACATTTTTTAAATATTTTACTTAATTTAAAGGTGTAGTGTGTACATTTTAGCGCCATCTAGCGCTGAGATTCACCCTTTCGAAGCACATAGAGAAGCTACGGTGGCCGACACGGGACAAAGATGTCGTCGTCTGAGACAGCAGAGAGTAGCTTGCGCTCTGTAGAGAAGTTTGTCCATTTAGGGCTACTGTAGAAACATGGCGGCACAAAATGGCAACTTCAGTGTAAGGAACCCGCGGTGTGTGTAGATAGAAACAGCTCATTCTAAGGTCATAAAAACATAACGGTTCATTATGTAAGGTCTTTATACACCACTGAAAACATAGTTATGTATATTATATTGCATTTCTATCAATAGATCCTCATAAATACTACACACTGCACATTTCAAATTTTTAATGTTCTAATTTTAGTTTTAATTAGGGATATTAAAGGGATAGTTCACCCAAAAATGAAAATTAACCCATCATTTACTCACCCTCAAGTCAGCTTAGGTGTATATGACATTCTTCTTTTAGACAAATAAAATCTGAGTTATATTACAAAAGTTCAGGCTAATCCAAGCATTAGAGTTGGATTTATAGTTGCTCTGTTTTTGAAGTCCATAAAAAGTGTATCTGCCCATCGAATAACTGCTCCACGCGGCTCTGGGGTGTTGATAAAGGCCTTCTGAAGCAAATCGATGCGTTTGTGTAAGAAAAATATCCATATTTAAAACTTTTTCAAGTAAACTTTCGTCCGCCCGCCTTCCATGGAAAAGTGTTGAATGTTGAAAGTGAAACTCAAGATGCGTACGTGACGTCATGACGAGCGGACCTGGTCGCGTTAGTCTTTCCATCGGCAGGAGAACTTTCAACAATTTTTCCATAAATTGAACATGGAAGGCGGTCGGTCGAAAGTTTACTTGATAAAGTTTTAAATATGATATTTGTCTTACACAAACGCGTTGATTCGCTTCAGAAGGCCTTTATTAACACCCCAGAGCCGCGTGGAGCAGTTATTTGATGGACAGATGCACTTTTTATGGACTTTAAAAACAGAGCAACTATAAATCCAATTCTAAAGCTTGGATTAGCCTGAACTTTTGTAATATAACTCCAATTTTATTCGTCTGAAAGAAGAATGTCATATACACCTAGGATGACTTGAGGGTGCATAAATTATGGGCTAATTTTCATTTTTGGGTGAACTATCACTTTAACCCTGCTAAACTGCACAAAAATTCCTAGTATATTTTGTTTTTCATTACAAATATCTATAAAAGATTAAAGGGGGGGGGGGGGGGGACACTCAGTTTCAGTCAGTCTCATGTCAATCTTGAGTACCTATAGAGTAGCATTGCATCCTGCATATCTCCGAAAAGTCTTTATTTTTATTATAATTTAAGAATGTTTAGGTATTTGTGCCGGGATTTTTATTTTATTTTATTTTATTTTATTTTATTTTATTTTATTTTATTTTATTTTATTTATTTATTTATTTATTTATTTTTATTTATTTTTATTTTATTTTATTTTATTTTATTTTTATTTTATTTTATTTTATTTTATTTTTTATTTTTATTTATTTATTTATTTTTTATTTTTATTTTTTTAATATTTTTAATATTTTTTATTTTATTTATTTTATTTATTTTTTTATTTTTTTATTTTTTTATTTATTTATTTATTTATTTATTTATTTATTTATTTATTTTATTTGTATTATTAGGGGTTCAAGCACGAAGTGCTGAACACCTATTGTATTTGTGCTGATTTTTAGGGGTTCAAGCACGAAGTGCTGAACACCTATTGTATTTGTGCTGATTTTTAGGGGTTCAAGCACGAAGTGCTGAACACCTATTGTATTTGTGCTGATTTTTATTATTATTAGGGGTTCAAGCACGAAGTGCTGAAACCCTATTGTAATTGTACTGATTTTTATTATTATTATTATTATTCTCCGCTAAAACGCATCGTGCAGCCCAAACCGTAAGTGCTAGAGACTTGAAACTTTGTCACAAGGTAGTACAAAAATCGAGGAGAGGTTATCAAAATATGAGCCAGATTGGCCAATAGGTGGCGCTATAGCGCAAAAAACAAAAAAACTGCACTATTTTGCTTATATCTCAATAACCCTTTGTCCCATATCCAAGTGTCTTACATCATTGGAATCCTTGGCTCAAGCCGAACAAAAAATATAGCAGGTTTTTTATTTCCGGTATGCAAATTTTCCCGCCATTTTGGATTTTGTCCAAAACCTACTTTTGCGAACTAGTCCCTGGATTTTTGCCCGATCGGAACCAAACCAGTGCAGAAATGTTCTCTGGAGTCTGAATATCAATAATTATCGAAAAAAAGTATAAATTTCGATTAACGGTTGCTAAGGGGCCTCAAAACGTCAAAATGGGCGGAGCATAATATTTTAAAAAAGCTATAACTTAAGAAGTAAATGAGATAACTTCACCAAACTTGGTACACATGTGTATATGCTGAGTTTTTGGTCACGATAAAAAAATCGCGATGATTGGGCTCTAGGTGGCGCTATAACACGAAAAAAACATGAAAATGGCTATAACCACCCGACCGCTAGTCCGATTGACTTGAAAATTTGTATGCAGTGTCTTGGTCCAAGGTACCATATATGTCTATGAGGACATTGGCGTATCTCAAAAAACATGGCTGCTATCGGCCAATGAAGTTTGAGCACCTCTAAGACAAGGTTAACGGAGACCGATCGGAATGAAACTCGGTGGGCGTCTTTGACTCATGACCCTAGAGGTCTGTAAGAATTTTGAAAGAAATCGGCCACTAGTTGGCGCTAACGAGTTTTATGGCTGTGTAATCACGTGGTGTTGCACACATCAACCAAATATACATATCATATGATAGGTCTCCTCATGCTGAACAACTTTGCTTCTAGAAGTATTGCTGTCAATCAAATCGTTCATTAAATATTTGTAATTATGTTTAAAACCTACTTTTGCAAACTAGTCCCTGGATTTTTTCCCGATCAGAATCAAACCAGTCTAGGAAAATTCTCTGGACTCTCTAGATCAATAATTATCGAAAAAAAGTTAAACTTTTGCATTTGGATGGCTATAACAGGGTCATTTAGAAGAGGGACGTAGCAAAATACACTCAATAGCCTATAAATCTTAAAGGAAAACTCAAAACTTCACGAAAATTGGTGGGCATGTGTGACATTAGATCCTTAACAAGCATACAAAGCTTTATAGAGATCGGACCATAGGTGGCGCTATAACTGTTAAAAACCATATGTTTCCTATGGTAAATTGCCTATATTGCCTGTAATTTGAGTTTTCCATCTATTATTTCAGTGTTTAAAATCTTGCTAAATAAAACTTAATGTCTTTTGATGCTTGTGTGCTTAAAGGCCTTAAAGGCTTGAACCCCGCTAAATGCTGCTTGCAGCTTTAATTATTATTATTATTATTATTATTCAGACCTAAAACGCATCGTGCAGACCAAACTGTAAGGGCTAGAGACTTGAAACTTGGCCAATAGGTAGTACAAAAATCGAGGAGAGGTTATCAAATTATGACCCCGATTGGCCTATAGGTGGCGCTATAGCAATCAATTGCGCGAAACTGCTCATAACTCCTAGACCGTATGTTGTAGACTCAAGTGTCTTATATCATTGGAAAGCTGAATACCTGACGTAAAAAATGTATATCTCCGATTTCATTTCCGGTATGCAAATTTTTCCGCCATTTTGAATTTTGTCAAAAAACTACTTTTGCAAACTAGTCCTAGGTTTTTTGTCCGATCGGAACCAAACCAGTGCCAAAATGTTCTCTGGAGTCTGAATATTAATAATCATTGAAAAAAAGTCATAATTTGGATTCAAGATCGTTAAGGGGCTTAAAAATTGACGTTCAGGGCGGAGCCTATTTTACTAAAAAGGCTATAACTCTAGATCAAAATAAGATATCTTCACCAAACTTGGTACACATATGTATGGGCTCAGTCTTTGGTCACGATAAAACAATCGCGACGATTGGCCACTTGGTGGCGCTATAACATGATAATAACATGAAAAAGGCTATGACCACTTGACCATTAGTCCGATTGACTTGAAAATTGTTATTCAGTGTCTTGGTCCAAGGTACCATATATATCTATGAGGAAATTGGCGTATGTCAAAAAACATGGCCGCCACAGCCAATTAAATTTGAGCACCTATTAGACAAGGTTAACGGAGGCCGATCGGAACGAAACTCTGTGGGCATGTTTAACTCATGGCCCTAGAGGTCTGTAAGAATTTTGAAAGAAATCGGCCACTAGTTGGCGCTAACGAGTTTAATGGCTCTGTAATCACGTGGTGTTGCACACATCCACAAAATATGCATATCATATGATAGGTCTCCTCATACTAAACAACTTTGCCTCTTGAACTATTGCTGTCAATCAAATCGTTCATTAAATATTTGTTATTATGTTTAAAACCTACTTTTGCGAACTAGTCCCTGGATTTTTGCCCGATCAGAACCAAACCAGTGTAGGACAATTCTCTGGACTCTCTTGATCAATAATTATCGAAAAAAAGTTGAACTTTTGCATTTGGATGGCTATAACAGGGCCATTTAGAAGAGGGGCGTGGCAAAATACACTCAAAAGCCTATAAATCCTAAAGAAAAACTCAAAACTTCACGAAAATTGACATGTATATATGTCATAACATGTTGAAGAAGCATGCAGAGTTTCATGGAGATCGGACCATAGTTGGCGCTATAACTGTTAAAAAGCTTTGAAAACCATGTATTCCCAATGGTGAATTGCCTGTTTTGGCTGTAAATGGTATTTTCCATCTCTGTAATCAGGTGGGGTAAAAAACATCCACATAATGTGAAGAAATTATGATAGATCTCCTCACACTGAACAACTTTGCCTCAAGAACCAATACTGTCAATCAAATTGTTATTTATTTATTCACAATTATGTTAAAAACTTATTACCTAAAATTGCCACCAGATGGCAGCAGAAGACCACTCATTGGTTCATTCTGCTTACTAAGCATATTTAAACTTTATAAAATCATTATAATAAATGTTGCAAATGACATTTTGTCAATGTTTATCAATTAATTTGTTCAGTTGATTAATGTTTTTACAATAATTATTAAATTACAATTAAAATAATGCCTGAAAATATGTTTTAAAGGGGAAAACCTGGAATAAGCTATTTGTTACCCATCATTTATTTCAAATATCTATATCTCCAACAAAATGTGCATGTGAGTTAAGCACGTTTAAAGACATTAACTTGGAAAATGTGCCCATTAAATGAAAAACAGACATTTAAAATGAAAATGAGCCAATGAGTGGTTCTCTGCTGCCACCTGCTGGGCTTAAATGGTCATTTTGTCATACTATTTACTTATCATGTTCTATAATTCCTATTTAGACATTATAAAGTCACTATTACAATATTTACAATTACATTTTGTCAAATTAATTTATTTCAAATATATTATGGCGTATTACCTAAAATTGCCACCAGATGGCAGCAGAAGACCACTCATTGCCTTATCCTCTAAACTAATATTGTTCAATCATATTTAAACTGTGATCGTGCAGACCAAAGCGTAAATGCTAGAGACTTGAAACTTTATCAGATGGTAGTACAAAAATCGAGGCTAATGTTGTCAGAGTATGAACCCGATTGGCCAATAGGTGGCGCTACAGCAATCAAAAGCGCGAAATGGCTCATAACTCCTAAACCCTATGTTGTAGACTCAAGTGTCTTATATCATTGGAAAGGTGAGTCCATGGCAAACAAAACGTATATCTCCAATTTCATTTCCGCCATGATAGATTTTCCGCCATTTTGCATTTTGTCAAAAAACTACTTTTGCAAACTACTCCTAGGTTTTTTGCCGGATCGGAACCAAACCAGTGTCAAAATGTTCTCTGGAGTCAGTTTATCAATAATTATCAAAAAAACGTCTAAATTTATATTCACGGTTGTTAAGGAGCGTAAAAATAATTGTTGAGAGGGGAGCCTATTTACTAAAAGGGATATAACTCAGGAACAAAATGAGATATCTTCACCAAACTTGGTACACATGTGTATAGGCTGAGTCTTTGGTCACGATAAAAAAATTGCGACGATTTAACACTTGGTGGCACAATAACATGAAAAAACATCAAAATGGCTTTAACCATCTGACCGCTAGTCCGATTGACTTGAAAATTGGTATGCAGTGTCTTGGTCCAAGGTACCAAGTATGTCTATGAGGACATTGGCGTATCTTAAAAAACATGGCTGCCACAGCCAATTAAATTTGAGCACCTATTAGACAAGTCTCATGGCCCTAGAGGTCTGTAAGAATTTTGAAATAAAACGGCTTCTAGTTGGCGCTAATGAGTTTTATGGCTCTGTAATCACGTGGTGTTGCACACATCCACGAAATATACATATCATTTGATATATTCTAAGGGAAAACTCAAAACTTCACGAAAATTGGTGGGCATATGTGACATTAGATCCTTAACAAGCTTGCAAAGCTTTATAGAGCTCGGACCATAGGTGGCGCTATAACTGTTAAAAACCTTTTAAAACCATATGTTTCCTATGGTAAATTGCCTATATTGCCTGAAAATTGACTTTTCCATCTATTATTTCAGTGTTTAAAATCTTGCTAAATAAAACTTAATGTCTTTTGATGCTTGTGTGCTTAAAGGCCTTAAAGGCTTGAACCCCGCTAAATGCTGCTCGCAGCTTTAATTATTAGGGGTTCAAGCACGAAGTGCTGAACACCTATTGTATTTGTGCTGATTTTTATTAGGGGTTCAAGCACGAAGTGCTGAAACCCTATTGTATTTGTGCTGATTTTTATTATTATTATTATTATTCAGACCTAAAACGCATCGTGCAGCCCAAACCGTAAGTGCTAGAGACTTGAAACTTGGCCACAAGGTAGTACAAAAATCGAGGAGAGGTTATCAAAATATGAGCCCGATTGGCCAATAGGTGGCGCTATAGCGCAAAAAACAAAAAAAAATCACTATTTTGCTTAAATCTCAACAACCCTTTGTCCCAGATGCAAGTGTCTTATATCATTGGAATCTTTGGCTCAAGACCAACAAAACGTGCCTCATCGATTTCATTTCCGGTATGCAAATTTTCCCGCCATTTTGGATTTTGTCGAAAACCTACTTTTGCGAACTAGTCCTAGGTTTTTTGGCCGATCGGAACCAAACCAGTGTCAAAATGTTCACTGGAGTCTGATTATCAATAATTATCGAAAAAAAGTAGACATTTGTATTCACGGTCGTTAAGGAGCGTAAAAATATTTGTTCAAGGCGGAGCCTATTTACTAAAAAAGCTATAACTCAAGAACAAAATGAGATATCTTTACCAAACTTGGTACACATGTGTAAAGGCTAAGTTTTTGGTCACGATAAAAAAATCGCGACGATTGAACACTTGGTGGCGCTATAACACGAAAAAAACATGAAAATGGCTATAACCACCCGACCGCTAGTCCGATTGACTTGAAAATTGGTATGCAGTGTCTTGGTCCAAGGTACCATATATGTCTATGAGGATATTGGCGTATCTCAAAAAACATGGCCGCCACAGCCAATGAAATTTAAGCACCCATTAGACAAGGTTAACGGAGGCCGATCGGAATGAAACTCAATGGGCATGTTTGACTCATGGCCCTAGAGGTCTGTAAGAATTTTGAAAGAAATCGGCCACTAGTTGGCGCTAACGAGTTTTATGGCTCTGTAATCACGTGGTGTTGCACACATCCACAAAATATGCATATCATTTGATAGATCTCCTTATACTGAACAACTTTGCCTTTAGAACCCTTGCTGTCAATCAAATCGTTCATTAAATATTCGCAATTATGTTAAAAACCTACTTTTGCGAACTAGTCCCTGGGTTTTTGCCTGATCGGAACCAAACCAGTCTAGGACAATTCTCTGGACACTCTAGATCAATAATCATTGAAAAAAAGTTGAACTTTTGCATTTGGATGGCTATAACAGGGTCATTTAGAAAAGAGGCGGGACAAAATACACTCAAAAGCCTATAAATCCTAAAGGAAAACTCAAAACTTCACAAACATTTTTATGTATATGTGACATAACATGCTGAAGAAGCGTGCAAAGTTTCATGGAGATTGGATCATATGTGGCGCTATAACTGTTAAAAAGCTTTGAAAACCATGTATTCCCTATGGTGAATTGCCTGTATTGGCTGTAAATGGTATTTTCCATCTCTGTAATCAGGTGGGGTTATAAACATCCACATAATATGCATATATTATGATAGATATTCTCATACTGAACAACTTTGCCTCAAGAACCAATACTGTCAATAAAATCTTTATTTAAATATTCACAATTCTGTTAAAAAACTATTTTTGCAAACTAGTCCTAGGTTTTTTGCCCACTTGGAACCAAACCACTGCATTACAATTCTCTGGACTCTTTTGAGCAATAATTATATAAAAAAAGTTAAACTTTTGCATCTGAATGCTTATAACAGGGTAATTTCAAGATGTGCCCTTGACCAAGTGTCCCCGAATGCCTATATCTATTCAATGAATGTTCAGATCTACTTAAAAACAAGTCAGAACATGTATCCTATGAATTTCCAGACAGATCGGACAATATTTGCCTCTATAACAGTTAAAAAGGGGGAAATTACAGAGTTCATTTGATAATAATGGTATATTAAGCCAATAAGTGGTCGTTTGCTGCCCCCCGCTGTTCATTTTATTGTACTACACACTAGTATTGATCTATAAGTCATATTTAGACTTTTAAAAAAAATCACTATTTTAACATTTACAATCACATTTAGTCAAAATTAATCTATTAAGTATTACTATAGAATATTGTCTCACATTGAGAAATATGAATTTTGAAGGAGACTTACAGGAAACATTTTGTTTACTGCAACATCATATAGTTCAAATGTCTGTATCTACAACAAAATGTGTGTGTGTGTGTGTGTGTGTGTGTGTGTAGTGCAATGTTTCTGAATACATTTTTAATAATCTGATTAATAGTTACAAAGAGCTATGTCAAATGATTATAGACCATAGCATTAAAAAAGTGTGTGTATGTGTGTGTGTGTGTGTGTGTGTGTGTGTGTGTGTGTGTGTGTGTGTGTGTGTGTGTGTGTGTGTGTGTGTGTGTGTGTGTGTGTGTGTGTATAAGCATGCATAATGGAATTAACATGAAAGAACAATTTGATATATAATTGATTTTATTTTGTCTATTGCAAAGCACCTGTGAAAAGACTTTATTAATAAGTAGGATGTCCAGCAGAGGGCAGCAGAAGACCACTTATTGGCTCACTTCCCTTTAAAAGTTAATTATTTTTAAAAGTATTCTGCACTAAAGCAATTACTATTATAACACAATCATATTTTGTCAGAGGTTATCTCTTCATTTGTACTGACACTTCACATAATTACTAGCAATGTGGTAAATCATAGTAAATAATACTAGAACGTGGTGTATTTAAAAAAAATGTAACATGCTCATAGACCATTGAAAGATATTTTCACCATAACATAACTCAAAAACATTGTGTGTGTGTGTGTGTGTGTGTGTGTGTGTGTGTGTGTGTGTGTGTGTGTGTGTGTGTGTGTGTGTGTGTGTGTGTGTGTGTGTGTGTGTGTGTGTGTGTGTGTGTGTGTGTGTGTGTGTGTGTGTGTGTGTGTGTGTGTGTAACGGAGGTATTTTTCTCTATGGGACTTTTATTTTGACGGGTTTTCTCTGTCTCTGCCGTGTCCGCGGGAGATCCAAGCAGATCGGAGTGAGAGGTGTTGGGAGACAGACACGCCATGATCGCTGTACAGGAAGCCAACGTTTTTCTCCTTGGATCTGTAATATAGGACAGTAGTGCACGGGCAGCTTATGTTTTGCGGGTTTAGTGCATTTACATTATCTCGTGAAACATGAGAAGTAGTTAAGGCAGAAGATCGGTCGATTGCGTCATTGGACGGTGAACAGTGTTGGAGAGAGAGAGAGAGAGAGAGACAGAGAGACAGAGAGAGAGAGTTGCTGGAGCCGTGAGTTTCATTCATAACACTTGTTTGTGTTGCTATCCTGACAGTACGCTTTTTCTTGAGAGTTCTGCTGCTTTCTGAGTCTTGAACGGTGTCAGGGCGAGAGACATTGATTTTTTTCCTGCAAATCCATTAAGTGCACTTATTAGTGCGCGAGAATGCGTCTGTGAACTGAACGATATTTTTTTGAAGGAGTGATTTATTTCTTTTGGAGTGTTTTTGCATTTTTAAAGAGACGGATTTGTTTTTGAAAGACATTTTTGTGTGATTCAGACATTCAGTCCAGGCCGCGTGCGAGCTGAACCGGGCTGCGCCATTTTGTTCCAGAAAGTTCCTGAGTTTTTCTGGGCCACCTCTCTTGTTTCTGTTGATTACCCTGACATTCTTACATCTCATTGCCCTGTCCCAGCTGTTCATCTTGTCATCGCAAGTCATCACATCAAAGTTGTCGTTGCCACAGACTGGTACAACAGTTCAACACACACACACACACACACACACACACACACACACACACACACACACACACACACACACACACACACACACACACACACACACACACACACACACACGAACATTTTACTGATACGTAGTGAACAGAACTGAGTGTTTGAGTGAACTTGTGGGTCTCAATTGTCAATTTGAACTTTGTGTGAGAACTGAGTAGGGTTGCCACCCGTCCAGTAAAATACAGAATCGTCCTGTATTTGCAAGCAAAATGGCTCGTCCCCTTGTCAAACCAATACGGGACACGATTTGTTCCGTATTTTACATCTAGGTCCACACATAGTGGAGTGTGGAGAATAGCCTTCTGGTAGCAAATATAAAGAAATCAATTTCACAATAAGTAGCCTAGTACAGGAGCTCATTTGTGCGTGATTGCGTTTTAGCGGCTTTGTTGTCATAGCGGCGGAGTCTCGAGAACATGAGCTGTGCCTCTGAACTTGCGCGGTTTTTTAAAAACATGTCGAGCTCGCGTCGCGTCCACCGTTTGAACGCAAGAGGATCTCCAGATATAGAGCTGAATATCAAAAAGGTATCAATGGGTCTGACCAGTAACTCATGATGAAGTTCAGGCCAACTGCACACTTTATGAGAAGCATTTCAGTGTCTCAGACTGTCTGACTTAAAGCAGTAGCGCTGACAGACCGGTCTATGTGACAGACACATCCGTGCTTCTAAGGTTATAGGCCTATAGTTTTTTTAAATGGATAATATATTAATATAATATTCCATACATTATCAGAGCTTGGGAGACATAATTATTATTTTTTAGACAGGTTAATTAATAGATTATATCCTAATAAATGTTATTATTAATTTATAATTTAGCTAGGCTATGTTAATCATACATAAATAATCCTGTCATATAAATTGTATGACATTTAAAAAAAATTTAGATAAAAATGGGACAAATAATTGCATGTAAATATAGTCATAATTTAAGAAAATTTATTGAAAAAAATGTTCATTTTTGAAATTCAAAAAAAGTGATTACTGGTTCAGAGTAACTGCTTAAAGGGACAGTTCACCAAAAATGAAAATTCTGTCATCATTTACTCACCCTCAAGTTGTTCCAAACATGTATAAATTTCTTTATGTTGAACACATAGGAAGATTGCTATGGAAGTCAATGGTGCCCCCAAAGCAGCCTGGTTACAAACTTTCTTCAAAATATCTTCTTTTGTGTTCAGCAGAACAAAGAAAATGACATAATTTTCATTTTGGGTGAACTATCCCTTTAAAGTGCACTAAATAGTCAAGTGTCTAAACACTCAAGTGTCTTATATCATTGGAAAGGTGAGTCCATGAGGAACAAAATGTGTATCTCCGATTTCATTTGCGCCATGACAAATTTTCCGCCATTTTGAATTTTGTTAAAAAACTACTTTTGCAAACTAGTCCTAGGTTTCTTGCTTGATCGGAACCAAACCAGTGCAGAAATGTTCTCTGGAGTCTGAATATCAATAATAATCGAAAAAAAGTTTAAATTTCTATTCACGGTCGCTAAGGGGCGGAAAACGACTGTTGTGGGAGGAGCCTATTTTACTAAAATGGCTATAACTCAAGTAAGAAATGAGATCTCTACACCAAACTTGGTACACATGTGTATTGTCTGAGTCTTTGGTTACGATAAAAAAATGGCGACGATTGAACACTTGGTGGCGCTATAACACAAAAAAAACATGAAAATGGCTAAAACTACCCGACCTCTAGTCCGATTGACTTGAAAATTGGTATGCAGTGTCTTGGTCCAAGGTCCCATGTATGTCTATGAGGACATTTGCCTATCTCAAAAAACATTGCCGCCACAGCCAATTAAATTATTTCAGTGTTTAAAATCTTGCTAAATAAAACTTAATGTATTTTGATGCTTGTGTGCTTAAAGGCCTTAAAGGCTTGAACCCCGCTAAATGCTGCTTGCAGCTTTAATTATTATTATTATTATTATTCAGACCTAAAACGCATCGTGCAGACCAAACTGTAAGGGCTAGAGACTTGAAACTTGGCCAATAGGTAGTACAAAAATCGAGGAGAGGTTATCAAATTATGACCCCGATTGGCCTATAGGTGGCGCTATAGCAATCAATTGCGCGAAACTGCTCATAACTCCTAAACCGTATGTCGTAGACTCAAGTGTCTTATATCATTGGAAAGCTGAATACCTGACATAAAAAACGTATATCTCCGATTCCATTTCCGGTATGCAAATTTTTCCGCCATTTTGAATTTTGTCAAAAAACTACTTTTGCGAACTTGTCCTAGGTTTTTTGTCCGATCAGAACCAAACCAGTGCCAAAATATTCTCTGGAGTCTGAATATTAATAATCATTGAAAAAAAAACATAATTTGGATTCACGGTTGTTAGGGGGCTTAAAATTGATGTTCAGGGCGGAGCCTATTTTACTAAAAAGGCTATAACTCTAGATCAAAATAAGATATCTTCACCAAATTTGGTACACATATGTATGGGCTCAGTCTTTGGTCACGATAAAACAATCGCGACGATTGGCCACTTGGTGGCGCTATAACATGAAAATAACATGAAAAAGGCTATGACCACCTGACCATTAGTCCAATTGACTTGAAAATTGGTATGCAGTGTCTTGGTCCAAGGTAGCATATATGTCTATGAGGAAATTGGCGTATCTCAAAAAACATGGCCGCCACAGCCAATTAAATTTGAGCACCTATTAGACAAGGTTAACAGAGGCCGATCGGAACGAAACTCAATAGGCATGTTTGACTCATGGTCTTAGAGGTCTGTAAGAATTTTGAAAGAAATCGGCCACTAGTTGGCGCTAACGAGTTTTGAGGCTCTGTAATCACGTGGTGTTGCACACATCCCCGAAATATGCATATCATTTGATAGATCTCCTCATACTGAACAACTTTGCCTCATGAACTATTGCTGTCAATCAAATTGTTCATTAAATATTTGTGATTATGTTTAAAACCTACTTTTGCGAACTAGTCCCTGGATTTTTGCCCGATCAGAATCAAACCAGTCTAGGACAATTCTCTGGACTCTCTAGATCAATAATTATTGAAAAAAAGTTGAACTTTTGCATTTGGATGGCTATAACAGGGTCATTTAGAAGAGGGGCGTAGCTAAATACACTCAAAAGCCTATAAATCCTAAAGGAAAACTCAAAACTTCACGAAAATTGTTATGTATATGTGACATAACATGTTGAAGAAGCATGCAAAGTTTCATGGAGATCGGACCATAGGTGGCGCTATAACTGTTAAAAAGCTTTGAAAACCATGTATTCCTATGGTGAATTGCCTGTATTGGCTGTAAATGGTATTTTCCATCTCTGTAATCAGGTGGGGTAAAAAACATCCACATAGTATGCAGAAATTATGATAGATCTCCTCATACTGAACAACTTTGCCTCAAGAACCAATACTGTCAATCAAATTGTTATTTATTTATTTATTCACAATTATGTTAAAAACGTATTACCTAAAATTGCCACCAGATGGCAGCAGAAGACCACTCATTGGTTCATAAAGTTTAAATTCATATTTAAACTTTATAAAATCATTATAATAAATGTTGCAAATGACATTTTGTCAATGTTTATCAATTAATTTTTTCATTTGATTAATGTTTTTACAATAATTATTAAATTACAATTAAAATAATACCTGAAAATATGTTTTAAAGGGGAAAACCTGGAATAAGCTGTTTGTTACCCATCATTTATTTCAAATATCTATATCTCCAACAAAATGTGCATGTGAGTTAAGCACGTTTGAAGACATTAACTTTGAAAATGTGCCCATTAAATGAAAAACAGACATTTAAAATGAAAATGAGCCAATGAGTGGTTCTCTGCTGCCACCTGCTGGGCTTAAATTGTCATTTTGTCATACTATTTACTTATCATGTTCTATAATTCCTATTTAGACATTATAAAGTCACTATTACAATATTTACAATCACATTTTGTCTAATTTATTTATTTCAAATATATTATGGCGTATTACCTAAAATTGCCACCAGATGGCAGCAGAAGACCACTCATTGGCTTATCCTCTAAACTAATATTGTTCAATCATATTTAAACTGTGATCGTGCAGCCCAAAGCGTAAATGCTAGGGACTTGAAACTTTATCAGATGGTAGTACAAAAATCGAGGCTAATGTTGTCAGAGAATGAACCCGATTGGCCAATAGGTGGCGCTACAGCAATCAAAAGCGCGAAATGGCTCATAACTCCTAAACCGTATGTCGTAGACTCAAGTGTCTTATATCATTGGAAAGGTGAGTCCATGACGAACAAAACGTATATCTCCGATTTCATTTCCGCCATGATAGATTTTCCGCCATTTTGCATTTTGTCAAAAAACTACTTTTGCAAACTAGTCCTAGGTTTTTTGCCGGATCGGAACCAAACCAGTGTCAAAATGTTCTCTGGAGTCAGATTATCAATAATTATCAAAAAAACGTCGAAATTTATATTCACGGTTGCTAAGGGGTGGAAAACGAATGTTGTGGGTGGAGCCTATTTTATTAAAATGGCTATAACTCAAGAACAAAATAAGATATCTTCACCAAACTTGGTACACATGTTTATGGGCTCATTCCTCGGTCTCGATATAAAAATCGCGACGATTGAACACTTGGTGGCGCTATAACACGAAAAAAACAGGAAAAGGGCTATAACCACCCGACCGCTAGTCCGATTGACTTGGAAATTGGTATGCAGTGTCTTGGTCCAAGGTCCCATGTATGTATATAAGGACATTGGCGTATCTCAAAAAACATGGCCGCCACAGCCAATTAAATTTGAGCACCTATTAGACAAGGTTAACAGAGGCCGATCAGAACGAAACTCAATGGGCATGTTTGACTCATGGCCCTAGAGGTCTATAAGAATTTTGAAAGAAATCAGCCACTAGTTGGCGCTAACGAGTTGTATGGCTCTGTAATCACGTGGTGTTGCACACATCCACAAAATATGCATATCATTTGATAGATCTCCTCATATTGAACAACTTTGCCTCTAGAACCATTGCTATCAATCAAATTGTTCATTAAATATTTGCAATTATGTTAAAAACCTACTTTTGCAAACTAGTCCCTGGTTTTTTGCCCGATCGGACCCAAACCAGTCTAGGACAATTCTCTAGACTCTCTAGATCATTAATTATCAAAAAAAAGTTCAACTTTTGCATTTGAATGGCTATAGCAGGGTGATTTAGAAGAGGGACATAGCAAAACACACTCAATAGCCTATAAATCTTAAAGAAAAACTCAAAACTTCAGGAAAATTGGTGGGCATGTGTGACATTAGATCCTTAACAAGCATACAAAGCTTTATAGAGATCGGACCATAGGTGGCGCTATAACTGTTAAAAACCATATGTTTCCTATGGTAAATTGCCTATATTGCCTGTAATTTGAGTTTTCCATCTATTATTTCAGTGTTTAAAATCTTGCTAAATAAAACTTAATGTATTTTGATGCTTGTGTGCTTAAAGGCCTTAAATGCTTGAACCCCGCTAAATGCTGCTTGCAGCTTTAATTAGGGGTTCAAGCACGAAGTGCTGAAACCCTATTGTATTTGTGCTGATTTTTAGGGGTTCAAGCACGAAGTGCTGAAACCCTATTGTAATTGTATTGATTTTTATTATTATTATTATTATTATTATTATTCTCCGCTAAAACGCATCGTGCAGCCCAAACCGTAGAAGCTGGAGCTTTGAAACTTTATCAGATGGTAGTACAAAAATCGAGGAGAGGTTATCAAATTATGAGCCAGATTGGCCTATAGGTGGCGCTATAGCAATCAATTGCGCAAAACTGCTCATAACTCCTAAACCGTATGTCGTAGACTCAAGTGTCTTATATCATTGGAAAGCTGAATACCTGACGTAAAAAATGCATATCTCCGATTTCATTTCCGCCATTATAGATTTTCCGCCATTTTGAATTTTGTCAAAAAACTACTTTTGCGAACTAGTCCCTGGATTTTTGCCCGATCGGAACCAAACCAGTGCAGAAATGTTCTTTGGAGTATGAATATCAATAATTATCGAAAAAAAGTTGAAATTTCTATTCACGATCGCTAAGGGGCGGAAAACGAACGTTGTGGGAGGAGCCTATTTTACTAAAATGGCTATAACTCAAGAACAAAATGAGATATCTTTACCAAACTTTGTACACATGTGTATGGACTGAGTCTTGGGTCACGATAAAAGAATCGCGACGATTGAACACTTGGTGGCGCTATAACACGAAAAAAACATGAAAATGGCTATAACCACCCGACCGCTAGTCCGATTGACTTGAAAATTGGTATGCAGTGTCTTGGTCCAAGGTACCATATATGTCTATGAGGACATTGGCGTATCTCAAAAAACATGGCTGCTATTGGCCAATGAAGTTTGAGCACCTCTAAGACAAGGTTAACGGAGGCTGATCGGAATGAAACTCGGTGGGCATGTTTGAGTCATGGACTTAGAGGTCTGTAAGAATTTTGAAAGAAATCGGCCACTAGTTGGCGCTAACGAGTTTTTTGGCTCTGTAATCACGTGGTGTTGCACACATCAACCAAATATACACATCATATGATAGGGCTCCTCATACTGAACAACTTTTCCTCTAAAAGCATTGCTGTCAATCAAACCGTTCATTAAATATTTGCGATTATGTTTAAAACCTACTTTTGCAAACTAGTCTCTGGATTTTTGCCTGATCGGAAACAAACCAGTCTAGGACAATTCTCTGGACTCTCTAGATCAATAATTATCAAAAAAAAGTTGAACTTTTGCATTTGAATGCCTATAACAGGGTCATTTAGAAGAGGGGCGTAGCAAAATACACTCAAAAGCATATAAATCCTAAAGGAAAACTCAAAACTTCACGAAAATTATTATGTATATGTAACATAACATGCTGAAAAAGCATGCAAAGTTTCATGGAGATCGGACCATAGGTGGCGCTATAACTGTTAAAAAGCTTTGAAAACCATGTATTCCTATGGTGAAATGCCTCTATTGGCTGTAAATGGTATTCTCCATCTCTGTAATCAGGTGGGGTTAAAAACATCCACATAATATGCATAAATTATGATAGATCCCCTCATACTGAACAACTTTGCCTCAAGAACCAATACTGTCAATCAAATCGTTATTTAAACATTCACAATTATGTTAATAACCTACTTTTGCAAACTAGTCATAGATTTTTCAACCTGATCAGAACCAACCCAGGGCAGTACAATTCTCTGGACTCTTTAGAGCAATAATTATTTTTAAAAAAAGTTAAACTTTTGCATCTGAATGGCTATAACTGGGTTATTTCAAGATGTGGCCTTGACCAAGTGTCCCCAAATGCCTATATCTATTCAATGAATGCTCAGATATTCTTAAAAACAAGTCAGAACATGTGTACTATGCCTCTAAACAAGCATGAAAATTTTCAGGCAGATAGGACCATATTTGCCTCTATAACAGTTAAAAAGCTGAAAATTATGAAAATAATGGTATATTAAGCCAATAAGTGGTCGTTTGCTGCCCCCCGCTGTTCATTTTATTGTACTACACTCTAATATTGATATACAAGTCATTTTCAGCTTTAAATAAATCACTATTTTAACATTTGCTATCACATTTAGTTAAAATTAATCTATTAAGTATTACTATTGACAATTGTCACATTGAGAAATGTGAATCTTGAAGGAGACTTGCAGGAAACATTTTGTTTACTGCAACATCATAAAGTTCAAATGTCTGTAACTACAACAAAATGTGTGTGTGTAGTCCTATGTTTCTGAATACATTTTTAAAAATCTGATTAATAGTTACAAAGAGCTATGTGAAATGATTATAGACCATAGCATTAAAAAAGTGTGTGTGTGTCTGGCCTTGACCAAGTGTCCCCAAATGCCTATATCTATTCAATGAATGCTCAGATATTCTTAAAAACAAGTCAGAACATGTGTAATATGCCTCCAAACAAGCATGACAATTTTCAGACAGATAGGACAATATTTGCCTCTATAACTGTTAAAAAGGTGAAAATGACAGAGTTCATATGAAAATAATGACCAATATGTGGTCTTTTGCTGCCCCCCGCTGTTCATTTTATTGTACTACACTCTAATATTGATCTATGGTTATAGATACATGGTTAATCATAGTAAATAATACTAGAACGTGGTGCATTTCACAAAAAAATGTGACATGCTCATAGACCATTAAAAGATATTTTCACAATAACATATCTCAAAAATATTGTGTGTGTGTGTGTGTGTGTGTGTGTGTGTAACCATGCATAATGGAACAACTGGTTTGAAGCCTGTTTCAGAGCCTATTTTACTAAAAGGGCTATAACTCAGGAACGAAATGAGATATCTTCACCAAACTTGGTACACTTGTGTATGGGATGAGTCTTTGGTCAAGGTAAAAAGAATTGTGAGGATTGAACACTTGGTGGGGCTATAACATAAAAAAACATGAAAAGGGCTATAACCACCCGACTGCCAGTCCGATTGACTTGAAAGTTGGTATGCAGTGTCTTGGTCCAAGGTACCACGCATGTCTATAAAGGAAATTGGCGTAGCTCAAAAAACATGGCCGCCATTGGCCAATGAAATGTGAGCACTTATTAGACAAGGTTAACAGAGGCCGATCGGAACAAAAGTTGGCGAGCATGTTTGACTCAGGGTCCTAGAGGTCTGTAATAATTTTTTAAGAATTTGGCCACTAGTAGGCGCCAATTAGTTTTATGGCTCTGTAATCACGTGATGTTTCACATATTCTCACAATATTGATATAATTTGATAGATCTCCTCATACTGAACAACTTTGTCTCTAGAAACATTGCTGTCAATCAAATCGTTCATTAAATATTTGTGATTATGTTAAAAACCTACTTTTGCAAATAAGTCCCTGTTTTTTTGCCCGATCGGAACCAAACCAGTCTAGGACAATTCTCTGGACTCTCTAGATCAATAATTATCAAAAAAAGTTTAACTTTTGCATTTGGATGGCTATAACAGGGTCATTTCGAAAAGAGGCGTGGCAAAAAACCCTCAAAAGCCTATAAATTCTAAGGGAAAGCTCAAAACTTCACGAAAATTGGTGGCCATGTGTGAGATTAGATCCTTAACAAGAATTAAACGTTTTATAGAGATCGGACCATAGGTGGCGCTATAACTGTTAAAAACCTTTTAAAACCATGTTTCCTATGGTGAATTGCCTGTAAATTGAATTTTCCATCTATTATTTCAGCGTTTAAAATCTTGCTAAATAAAACTTAATGTCTTTTGATGCTTGTGTGCTTAAAGGCCTTAAAGGCTTGAACCCCGCTAAATGCTGCTTGCAGCTTTAATTAGGGGTTCAAGCACGAAGTGCTGAACACCTATTGTATTTGTGCTGATTTTTATTATTATTATTATTATTATTATTATTATTCAGACCTAAAACGCATCGTGCAGACCAAACTGTAAGGGCTAGAGACTTGAAACTTGGCCAATAGATAGTACAAAAATCGAGGAGAGGTTATCAAATTATGACCCCGATTGGCCTATAGGTGGCGCTATAGCAATCAATTGCGCGAAACTGCTCATAACTCCTAGACCGTATGTTGTAGACTCAAGTGTTTTATATCATTGGAAAGCTGAATACCTGACGTAAAAAATGTATATCTCCGATTTCATTTCCGGTATGCAAATTTTTCCGCCATTTTGAATTTTGTCAAAAAACTACTTTTGCAAACTAGTCCTAGGTTTTTTGTCCGATCGGAACCAAACCAGTGCCAAAATGTTCTCTGGAGTCTGAATATTAATAATCATTGAAAAAAAGTCATAATTTGGATTCAAGGTCGTTAAGGGGCTTAAAAATTGACGTTCAGGGCGGAGCCTATTTTACTAAAAAGGCTATAACTCTAGATCAAAATAAGATATCTTCACCAAACTTGGTACACATATGTATGGGCTCAGTCTTTGGTCACGATAAAACAATCGCGACGATTGGCCACTTGGTGGCGCTATAACATGATAATAACATGAAAAAGGCTATGACCACTTGACCATTAGTCCGATTGACTTGAAAATTGTTATGCAGTGTCTTGGTCCAAGGTACCATATATGTCTATGAGTAAATTGGCGTATGTCAAAAAACATGGCCGCCACAGCCAATTAAATTTGAGCACCTATTAGACAAGGTTAACGGAGGCCGATCGGAACGAAACTCTGTGGGCATGTTTGACTCATGGCCCTAGAGGTCTGTAAGAATTTTGAAAGAAATCGGCCACTAGTTGGCGCTAACGAGTTTAATGGCTCTGTAATCACGTGGTGTTGCACACATCCACAAAATATGCATATCATATGATAGGTCTCCTCATACTAAACAACTTTGCCTCTTGAACTATTGCTGTCAATCAAATCGTTCATTAAATATTTGTTATTATGTTTAAAACCTACTTTTGCGAACTAGTCCCTGGATTTTTGCCCGATCAGAACCAAACCAGTGTAGGACAATTCTCTGGACTCTCTTGATCAATAATTATCGAAAAAAAGTTGAACTTTTGCATTTGGATGGCTATAACAGGGCCATTTAGAAGAGGGGCGTGGCAAAATACACTCAAAAGCCTATAAATCCTAAAGAAAAACTCAAAACTTCACGAAAATTGACATGTATATATGTCATAACATGTTGAAGAAGCATGCAGAGTTTCATGGAGATCGGACCATAGTTGGCGCTATAACTGTTAAAAAGCTTTGAAAACCATGTATTCCCAATGGTGAATTGCCTGTTTTGGCTGTAAATGGTATTTTCCATCTCTGTAATCAGGTGGGGTAAAAAACATCCACATAATGTGAAGAAATTATGATAGATCTCCTCACACTGAACAACTTTGCCTCAAGAACCAATACTGTCAATCAAATTGTTATTTATTTATTCACAATTATGTTAAAAACGTATTACCTAAAATTGCCACCAGATGGCAGCAGAAGACCACTCATTGGTTCATTCTGCTTACTAAGCATATTTAAACTTTATAAAATCATTATAATAAATGTTGCAAATGACATTTTGTCAATGTTTATCAATTAATTTGTTCAGTTGATTAATGTTTTTACAATAATTATTAAATTACAATTAAAATAATGCCTGAAAATATGTTTTAAAGGGGAAAACCTGGAATAAGCTATTTGTTACCCATCATTTATTTCAAATATCTATATCTCCAACTAAATGTGCATGTGAGTTAAGCACGTTTAAAGACATTAACTTGGAAAATGTGCCCATTAAATGAAAAACAGACATTTAAAATGAAAATGAGCCAATGAGTGGTTCTCTGCTGCCACCTGCTGGGCTTAAATGGTCATTTTGTCATACTATTTACTTATCATGTTCTATAATTCCTATTTAGACATTATAAAGTCACTATTACAATATTTACAATTACATTTTGTCAAATTAATTTATTTCAAATATATTATGGCGTATTACCTAAAATTGCCACCAGATGGCAGCAGAAGACCACTCATTGCCTTATCCTCTAAACTAATATTGTTCAATCATATTTAAACTGTGATCGTGCAGACCAAAGCGTAAATGCTAGAGACTTGAAACTTTATCAGATGGTAGTACAAAAATCGAGGCTAATGTTGTCAGAGTATGAACCCGATTGGCCAATAGGTGGCGCTACAGCAATCAAAAGCGCGAAATGGCTCATAACTCCTAAACCCTATGTTGTAGACTCAAGTGTCTTATATCATTGGAAAGGTGAGTCCATGGCAAACAAAACGTATATCTCCAATTTCATTTCTGCCATGATAGATTTTCCGCCATTTTGCATTTTTTCAAAAAACTACTTTTGCAAACTACTCCTAGGTTTTTTGCCGGATCGGAACCAAACCAGTGTCAAAATGTTCTCTGGAGTCAGTTTATAAATAATTATCAAAAAAACGTCGAAATTTATATTCACGGTTGTTAAGGAGCGTAAAAATAATTGTTCAGGGGGGAGCCTATTTACTAAAAGGGATATAACTCAGGAACAAAATGAGATATCTTCACCAAACTTGGTACACATGTGTATAGGCTGAGTCTTTGGTCACGATAAAAAAATTGCGACGATTTAACACTTGGTGGCACAATAACATGAAAAAACATCAAAATGGCTTTAACCATCTGACCGCTAGTCCGATTGACTTGAAAATTGGTATGCAGTGTCTTGGTCCAAGGTACCAAGTATGTCTATGAGGACATTGGCGTATCTTAAAAAACATGGCTGCCACAGCCAATTAAATTTGAGCACCTATTAGACAAGTCTCATGGCCCTAGAGGTCTGTAAGAATTTTGAAATAAAACGGCTTCTAGTTGGCGCTAATGAGTTTTATGGCTCTGTAATCACGTGGTGTTGCACACATCCACGAAATATACATATCATTTGATATATTCTAAGGGAAAACTCAAAACTTCACGAAAATTGGTGGGCATATGTGACATTAGATCCTTAACAAGCTTGCAAAGCTTTATAGAGCTCGGACCATAGGTGGCGCTATAACTGTTAAAAACCTTTGAAAACCATATGTTTCCTATGGTAAATTGCCTATATTGCCTGAAAATTGACTTTTCCATCTATTTCTTCAGTGTTTAAAATCTTGCTAAATAAAACTTAATGTCTTTTGATGCTTGTGTGCTTAAAGGCCTTAAAGGCTTGAACCCCGCTAAATGCTGCTTGCAGCTTTAATTATTATTATTATTATTATTCAGACCTAAAACGCATCGTGCAGCCCAAACCGTAAGTGCTAGAGACTTGAAACTTGGCCACAAGGTAGTACAAAAATCGAGGAGAGGTTATCAAAATATGAGCCCGATTGGCCAATAGGTGGCGCTATAGCGCAAAAAACAAAAAAAATTCACTATTTTGCTTAAATCTCAACAACCCTTTGTCCCAGATGCAAGTGTCTTATATCATTGGAATCTTTGGCTCAAGACCAACAAAACGTGCCTCATCGATTTCATTTCCGGTATGCAAATTTTCCCGCCATTTTGGATTTTGTCGAAAACCTACTTTTGCGAACTAGTCCTAGGTTTTTTGGCCGATCGGAACCAAACCAGTGTCAAAATGTTCACTGGAGACTGATTATCAATAATTATCGAAAAAAAGTAGACATTTGTATTCACGGTCGTTAAGGAGCGTAAAAATATTTGTTCAAGGCGGAGCCTATTTACTAAAAAAGCTATAACTCAAGAACAAAATGAGATATCTTTACCAAACTTGGTACACATGTGTAAAGGCTAAGTTTTTGGTCACGATAAAAAAATCGCGACGATTGAACACTTGGTGGCGCTATAACACGAAAAAAACATGAAAATGGCTATAACCACCCGACCGCTAGTCCGATTGACTTGAAAATTGGTATGCAGTGTCTTGGTCCAAGGTACCATGTATGTCTATGAGGATATTGGCGTATCTCAAAAAACATGGCCGCCACAGCCAATGAAATTTAAGCACCCATTAGACAAGGTTAACGGAGGCCGATCGGAATGAAACTCAATGGGCATGTTTGACTCATGGCCCTAGAGGTCTGTAAGAATTTTGAAAGAAATCGGCCACTAGTTGGCGCTAACGAGTTTTATGGCTCTGTAATCACGTGGTGTTGCACACATCCACGAAATATGCATATCATTTGATAGATCTCCTTATACTGAACAACTTTGCCTTTAGAACCCTTGCTGTCAATCAAATCGTTCATTAAATATTCGCAATTATGTTAAAAACCTACTTTTGCGAACTAGTCCCTGGTTTTTTGCCTGATCGGAACCAAACCAGTCTAGGACAATTCTCTGGACACTCTAGATCAATAATCATTGAAAAAAAGTTGAACTTTTGCATTTGGATGGCTATAACAGGGTCATTTAGAAAAGAGGCGGGACAAAATACACTCAAAAGCCTATAAATCCTAAAGGAAAACTCAAAACTTCACAAACATTTTTATGTATATGTGACATAACATGCTGAAGAAGCGTGCAAAGTTTCATGGAGATTGGATCATATGTGGCGCTATAACTGTTAAAAAGCTTTGAAAACCATGTATTCCCTATGGTGAATTGCCTGTATTGGCTGTAAATGGTATTTTCCATCTCTGTAATCAGGTGGGGTTATAAACATCCACATAATATGCATATATTATGATAGATATTCTCATACTGAACAACTTTGCCTCAAGAACCAATACTGTCAATAAAATCTTTATTTAAATATTCACAATTCTGTTAAAAAACTATTTTTGCAAACTAGTCCTAGGTTTTTTGCCCACTTGGAACCAAACCACTGCATTACAATTCTCTGGACTCTTTTGAGCAATAATTATATAAAAAAAGTTAAACTTTTGCATCTGAATGCTTATAACAGGGTAATTTCAAGATGTGGCCTTGACCAAGTGTCCCCGAATGCCTATATCTATTCAATGAATGTTCAGATCTACTTAAAAACAAGTCAGAACATGTATCCTATGAATTTCCAGACAGATCGGACAATATTTGCCTCTATAACAGTTAAAAAGGGGGAAATTACAGAGTTCATTTGATAATAATGGTATATTAAGCCAATAAGTGGTCGTTTGCTGCCCCCCGCTGTTCATTTTATTGTACTACACACTAGTATTGATCTATAAGTCATATTTAGACTTTTAAAAAAAATCACTATTTTAACATTTACAATCACATTTAGTCAAAATTAATCTATTAAGTATTACTATAGAATATTGTCTCACATTGAGAAATATGAATTTTGAAGGAGACTTACAGGAAACATTTTGTTTACTGCAACATCATATAGTTCAAATGTCTGTATCTACAACAAAATGTGTGTGTGTGTGTGTGTGTGTGTGTGTGTGTAGTGCAATGTTTCTGAATACATTTTTAATAATCTGATTAATAGTTACAAAGAGCTATGTCAAATGATTATAGACCATAGCATTAAAAAAGTGTGTGTATATGTGTGTGTGTGTGTGTGTGTGTGTGTGTGTGTGTGTGTGTGTGTGTGTGTGTGTGTGTGTGTGTGTGTGTGTGTGTGTGTGTATAAGCATGCATAATGGAATTAACATGAAAGAACAATTTGATGTATAATTGATTTTATTTTGTCTATTGCAAAGCACCTGTGAAAAGACTTTATTAATAAGTAGGATGTCCAGCAGAGGGCAGCAGAAGACCACTTATTGGCTCACTTCCCTTTAAAAGTTAATTATTTTTAAAAGTATTCTGCACTAAAGCAATTACTATTATAACACAATCATATTTTGTCAGAGGTTATCTCTTCATTTGTACTGACACTTCACATAATTACTAGCAATGTGGTAAATCATAGTAAATAATACTAGAACGTGGTGTATTTAAAAAAAATGTAACATGCTCATAGACCATTGAAAGATATTTTCACCATAACATAACTCAAAAACATTGTGTGTGTGTGTGTGTGTGTGTGTGTGTGTGTGTGTGTGTGTGTGTGTGTGTGTGTGTGTGTGTGTGTGTGTGTAACGGAGGTATTTTTCTCTATGGGACTTTTATTTTGACGGGTTTTCTCTGTCTCTGCCGTGTCCGCGGGAGATCCAAGCAGATCGGAGTGAGAGGTGTTGGGAGACAGACACGCCATGATCGCTGTACAGGAAGCCAACATTTTTCTCCTTGGATCTGTAATATAGGACAGTAGTGCACGGGCAGCTTATGTTTTGCGGGTTTAGTGCATTTACATTATCTCGTGAAACATGAGAAGTAGTTAAGGCAGAAGATCGGTCGATTGCGTCATTGGACGGTGAACAGTGTTGGAGAGAGAGAGAGAGAGAGACAGAGAGACAGAGAGACAGAGAGAGAGAGTTGCTGGAGCCGTGAGTTTCATTCATAACACTTGTTTGTGTTACTATCCTGACAGTACGCTTTTTCTTGAGAGTTCTGCTGCTTTCTGAGTCTTGAACGGTGTCAGGGCGAAAGACATTGATTTTTTTCCTGCAAATCCATTAAGTGCACTTATTAGTGCGCGAGAATGCGTCTGTGAACTGAACGATATTTTTTTGAAGGAGTGATTTATTTCTTTTGGAGTGTTTTTGCATTTTTAAAGAGACGGATTTGTTTTTGAAAGACATTTTTGTGTGATTCAGACATTCAGTCCAGGCCGCGTGCGAGCTGAACCGGGCTGCGCCATTTTGTTCCAGAAAGTTCCTGAGTTTTTCTGGGCCACCTCTCTTGTTTCTGTTGATTACCCTGACATTCTTACATCTCATTGCCCTGTCCCAGCTGTTCATCTTGTCATCGCAAGTCATCACATCAAAGTTGTCGTTGCCACAGACTGGTACAACAGTTCAACACACACACACACACACACACACACACACACACACACACACACACACACACACACACACACACACACACACGAACATTTTACTGATACGTAGTGAACAGAACTGAGTGTTTGAGTGAACTTGTGGGTCTCAATTGTCAATTTGAACTTTGTGTGAGAACTGAGTAGGGTTGCCACCCGTCCAGTAAAATACAGAATCGTCCTGTATTTGCAAGCAAAATGGCTCGTCCCCTTGTCAAACCAATACGGGACACGATTTGTTCCGTATTTTACATCTAGGTCCACACATAGTGGAGTGTGGAGAATAGCCTTCTGGTAGCAAATATAAAGAAATCAATTTCACAATAAGTAGCCTAGTACAGGAGCTCATTTGTGCGTGATTGCGTTTTAGCGGCTTTGTTGTCATAGCGGCGGAGTCTCGAGAACATGAGCTGTGCCTCTGAACTTGCGCGGTTTTTTAAAAACATGTCGAGCTCGCGTCGCGTCCACCGTTTGAACGCAAGAGGATCTCCAGATATAGAGCTGAATATCAAAAAGGTATCAATGGGTCTGACCAGTAACTCATGATGAAGTTCAGGCCAACTGCACACTTTATGAGAAGCATTTCAGTGTCTCAGACTGTCTGACTTAAAGCAGTAGCGCTGACAGACCGGTCTATGTGACAGACACATCCGTGCTTCTAAGGTTATAGGCCTATAGTTTTTTTAAATGGATAATATATTAATATAATATTCCATACATTATCAGAGCTTGGGAGACATAATTCTTATTTTTTAGACAGGTTAATTAATAGATTATATCCTAATAAATGTTATTATTAATTTATAATTTAGCTAGGCTATGTTAATCATACATAAATAATCCTGTCATATAAATTGTATGACATTTAAAAAAAATTTAGATAAAAATGGGACAAATAATTGCATGTAAATATAGTCATAATTTAAGAAAATTTATTGAAAAAAATGTACATTTTTGAAATTCAAAAAAAGTGATTACTGGTTCAGAGTGACTGCTTAAAGGGACAGTTCACCAAAAATGAAAATTCTGTCATCATTTACTCACCCTCAAGTTGTTCCAAACATGTATAAATTTCTTTATGTTGAACACATAGGAAGATTGCTATGGAAGTCAATGGTGCCCCCAAAGCAGCCTGGTTACAAACTTTCTTCAAAATATCTTCTTTTGTGTTCAGCAGAACAAAGAAAATGACATAATTTTCATTTTGGGTGAACTATCCCTTTAAAGTGCACTAAATAGTCAAGTGTCTAAACACTCAAGTGTCTTATATCATTGGAAAGGTGAGTCCATGAGGAACAAAACGTATATCTCCGATTTCATTTGCGCCATGACAAATTTTCCGCCATTTTGAATTTTGTTAAAAAACTACTTTTGCAAACTAGTCCTAGGTTTCTTGCTTGATCGGAACCAAACCAGTGCAGAAATGTTCTCTGGAGTCTGAATATCAATAATAATCGAAAAAAAGTTTAAATTTCTATTCACGGTCGCTAAGGGGCGGAAAACGACTGTTGTGGGAGGAGCCTATTTTACTAAAATGGCTATAACTCAAGTAAGAAATGAGATCTCTACACCAAACTTGGTACACATGTGTATTGTCTGAGTCTTTGGTTACGATAAAAAAATGGCGACGATTGAACACTTGGTGGCGCTATAACACAAAAAAAACATGAAAATGGCTAAAACTACCCGACCTCTAGTCCGATTGACTTGAAAATTGGTATGCAGTGTCTTGGTCCAAGGTCCCATGTATGTCTATGAGGACATTTGCCTATCTCAAAAAACATTGCCGCCACAGCCAATTAAATTATTTCAGTGTTTAAAATCTTGCTAAATAAAACTTAATGTATTTTGATGCTTGTGTGCTTAAAGGCTTGAACCCCGCTAAATGCTGCTTGCAGCTTTAATTAGGGGTTCAAGCACGAAGTGCTGAACACCTATTGTATTTGTGCTGATTTTTAGGGGTTCAAGCACGAAGTGCTGAAACCCTATTGTATTTGTGCTGATTTTTATTATTATTATTATTATTCAGACCTAAAACGCATCGTGCAGCCCAAACCGTAAGTGCTAGAGACTTGAAACTTGGCCACAAGGTAGTACAAAAATCGAGGAGAGGTTATCAAAATATGAGCCCGATTGGCCAATAGGTGGCGCTATAGCGCAAAAAACAAAAAAAATTCACTATTTTGCTTAAATCTCAACAACCCTTTGTCCCAGATGCAAGTGTCTTATATCATTGGAATCTTTGGCTCAAGACCAACAAAACGTGCCTCATCGATTTCATTTCCGGTATGCAAATTTTCCCGCCATTTTGGATTTTGTCGAAAACCTACTTTTGCGAACTAGTCCTAGGTTTTTTGGCCGATCGGAACCAAACCAGTGTCAAAATGTTCACTGGAGTCTGATTATCAATAATTATCGAAAAAAAGTAGACATTTGTATTCACGGTCGTTAAGGAGCGTAAAAATATTTGTTCAAGGCGGAGCCTATTTACTAAAAAAGCTATAACTCAAGAACAAAATGAGATATCTTTACCAAACTTGGTACACATGTGTAAAGGCTAAGTTTTTGGTCACGATAAAAAAATCGCGACGATTGAACACTTGGTGGCGCTATAACACGAAAAAAACATGAAAATGGCTATAACCACCCGACCGCTAGTCCGATTGACTTGAAAATTGGTATGCAGTGTCTTGGTCCAAGGTACCATGTATGTCTATGAGGATATTGGCGTATCTCAAAAAACATGGCCGCCACAGCCAATGAAATTTAAGCACCCATTAGACAAGGTTAACGGAGGCCGATCGGAATGAAACTCAATGGGCATGTTTGACTCATGGCCCTAGAGGTCTGTAAGAATTTTGAAAGAAATCGGCCACTAGTTGGCGCTAACGAGTTTTATGGCTCTGTAATCACGTGGTGTTGCACACATCCACGAAATATGCATATCATTTGATAGATCTCCTTATACTGAACAACTTTGCCTTTAGAACCCTTGCTGTCAATCAAATCGTTCATTAAATATTCGCAATTATGTTAAAAACCTACTTTTGCGAACTAGTCCCTGGTTTTTTGCCTGATCGGAACCAAACCAGTCTAGGACAATTCTCTGGACACTCTAGATCAATAATCATTGAAAAAAAGTTGAACTTTTGCATTTGGATGGCTATAACAGGGTCATTTAGAAAAGAGGCGGGACAAAATACACTCAAAAGCCTATAAATCCTAAAGGAAAACTCAAAACTTCACAAACATTTTTATGTATATGTGACATAACATGCTGAAGAAGCGTGCAAAGTTTCATGGAGATTGGATCATATGTGGCGCTATAACTGTTAAAAAGCTTTGAAAACCATGTATTCCCTATGGTGAATTGCCTGTATTGGCTGTAAATGGTATTTTCCATCTCTGTAATCAGGTGGGGTTATAAACATCCACATAATATGCATATATTATGATAGATATTCTCATACTGAACAACTTTGCCTCAAGAACCAATACTGTCAATAAAATCTTTATTTAAATATTCACAATTCTGTTAAAAAACTATTTTTGCAAACTAGTCCTAGGTTTTTTGCCCACTTGGAACCAAACCACTGCATTACAATTCTCTGGACTCTTTTGAGCAATAATTATATAAAAAAAGTTAAACTTTTGCATCTGAATGCTTATAACAGGGTAATTTCAAGATGTGGCCTTGACCAAGTGTCCCCGAATGCCTATATCTATTCAATGAATGTTCAGATCTACTTAAAAACAAGTCAGAACATGTATCCTATGAATTTCCAGACAGATCGGACAATATTTGCCTCTATAACAGTTAAAAAGGGGGAAATTACAGAGTTCATTTGATAATAATGGTATATTAAGCCAATAAGTGGTCGTTTGCTGCCCCCCGCTGTTCATTTTATTGTACTACACACTAGTATTGATCTATAAGTCATATTTAGACTTTTAAAAAAAATCACTATTTTAACATTTACAATCACATTTAGTCAAAATTAATCTATTAAGTATTACTATAGAATATTGTCTCACATTGAGAAATATGAATTTTGAAGGAGACTTACAGGAAACATTTTGTTTACTGCAACATCATATAGTTCAAATGTCTGTATCTACAACAAAATGTGTGTGTGTGTGTGTGTGTGTGTGTAGTGCAATGTTTCTGAATACATTTTTAATAATCTGATTAATAGTTACAAAGAGCTATGTCAAATGATTATAGACCATAGCATTAAAAAAGTGTGTGTGTGTGTGTGTGTGTGTGTGTGTGTGTGTGTGTGTGTGTGTGTGTGTGTGTGTGTGTGTGTGTGTGTGTGTGTGTGTGTGTGTGTGTGTGTGTGTGTGTGTGTGTGTGTGTGTGTATAAGCATGCATAATGGAATTAACATGAAAGAACAATTTGATATATAATTGATTTTATTTTGTCTATTGCAAAGCACCTGTGAAAAGACTTTATTAATAAGTAGGATGTCCAGCAGAGGGCAGCAGAAGACCACTTATTGGCTCACTTCCCTTTAAAAGTTAATTATTTTTAAAAGTATTCTGCACTAAAGCAATTACTATTATAACACAATCATATTTTGTCAGAGGTTATCTCTTCATTTGTACTGACACTTCACATAATTACTAGCAATGTGGTAAATCATAGTAAATAATACTAGAACGTGGTGTATTTAAAAAAAATGTAACATGCTCATAGACCATTGAAAGATATTTTCACCATAACATAACTCAAAAACATTGTGTGTGTGTGTGTGTGTGTGTGTGTGTGTGTGTGTGTGTGTGTGTGTGTGTGTGTGTGTGTGTGTAACGGAGGTATTTTTCTCTATGGGACTTTTATTTTGACGGGTTTTCTCTGTCTCTGCCGTGTCCGCGGGAGATCCAAGCAGATCGGAGTGAGAGGTGTTGGGAGACAGACACGCCATGATCGCTGTACAGGAAGCCAACATTTTTCTCCTTGGATCTGTAATATAGGACAGTAGTGCACGGGCAGCTTATGTTTTGCGGGTTTAGTGCATTTACATTATCTCGTGAAACATGAGAAGTAGTTAAGGCAGAAGATCGGTCGATTGCGTCATTGGACGGTGAACAGTGTTGGAGAGAGAGAGAGAGAGACAGAGAGACAGAGAGAGAGAGTTGCTGGAGCCGTGAGTTTCATTCATAACACTTGTTTGTGTTGCTATCCTGACAGTACGCTTTTTCTTGAGAGTTCTGCTGCTTTCTGAGTCTTGAACGGTGTCAGGGCGAGAGACATTGATTTTTTTCCTGCAAATCCATTAAGTGCACTTATTAGTGCGCGAGAATGCGTCTGTGAACTGAACGATATTTTTTTGAAGGAGTGATTTATTTCTTTTGGAGTGTTTTTGCATTTTTAAAGAGACGGATTTGTTTTTGAAAGACATTTTTGTGTGATTCAGACATTCAGTCCAGGCCGCGTGCGAGCTGAACCGGGCTGCGCCATTTTGTTCCAGAAAGTTCCTGAGTTTTTCTGGGCCACCTCTCTTGTTTCTGTTGATTACCCTGACATTCTTACATCTCATTGCCCTGTCCCAGCTGTTCATCTTGTCATCGCAAGTCATCACATCAAAGTTGTCGTTGCCACAGACTGGTACAACAGTTCAACACACACACACACACACACACACACACACACACACACACACACACACACACACACACACACACACACACACACACACACACACACACACACACACGAACATTTTACTGATACGTAGTGAACAGAACTGAGTGTTTGAGTGAACTTGTGGGTCTCAATTGTCAATTTGAACTTTGTGTGAGAACTGAGTAGGGTTGCCACCCGTCCAGTAAAATACAGAATCGTCCTGTATTTGCAAGCAAAATGGCTCGTCCCCTTGTCAAACCAATACGGGACACGATTTGTTCCGTATTTTACATCTAGGTCCACACATAGTGGAGTGTGGAGAATAGCCTTCTGGTAGCAAATATAAAGAAATCAATTTCACAATAAGTAGCCTAGTACAGGAGCTCATTTGTGCGTGATTGCGTTTTAGCGGCTTTGTTGTCATAGCGGCGGAGTCTCGAGAACATGAGCTGTGCCTCTGAACTTGCGCGGTTTTTTAAAAACATGTCGAGCTCGCGTCGCGTCCACCGTTTGAACGCAAGAGGATCTCCAGATATAGAGCTGAATATCAAAAAGGTATCAATGGGTCTGACCAGTAACTCATGATGAAGTTCAGGCCAACTGCACACTTTATGAGAAGCATTTCAGTGTCTCAGACTGTCTGACTTAAAGCAGTAGCGCTGACAGACCGGTCTATGTGACAGACACATCCGTGCTTCTAAGGTTATAGGCCTATAGTTTTTTTAAATGGATAATATATTAATATAATATTCCATACATTATCAGAGCTTGGGAGACATAATTATTATTTTTTAGACAGGTTAATTAATAGATTATATCCTAATAAATGTTATTATTAATTTATAATTTAGCTAGGCTATGTTAATCATACATAAATAATCCTGTCATATAAATTGTATGACATTTAAAAAAAATTTAGATAAAAATGGGACAAATAATTGCATGTAAATATAGTCATAATTTAAGAAAATTTATTGAAAAAAATGTACATTTTTGAAATTCAAAAAAAGTGATTACTGGTTCAGAGTGACTGCTTAAAGGGACAGTTCACCAAAAATGAAAATTCTGTCATCATTTACTCACCCTCAAGTTGTTCCAAACATGTATAAATTTCTTTATGTTGAACACATAGGAAGATTGCTATGGAAGTCAATGGTGCCCCCAAAGCAGCCTGGTTACAAACTTTCTTCAAAATATCTTCTTTTGTGTTCAGCAGAACAAAGAAAATGACATAATTTTCATTTTGGGTGAACTATCCCTTTAAAGTGCACTAAATAGTCAAGTGTCTAAACACTCAAGTGTCTTATATCATTGGAAAGGTGAGTCCATGAGGAACAAAATGTGTATCTCCGATTTCATTTGCGCCATGACAAATTTTCCGCCATTTTGAATTTTGTTAAAAAACTACTTTTGCAAACTAGTCCTAGGTTTCTTGCTTGATCGGAACCAAACCAGTGCAGAAATGTTCTCTGGAGTCTGAATATCAATAATAATCGAAAAAAAGTTTAAATTTCTATTCACGGTCGCTAAGGGGCGGAAAACGACTGTTGTGGGAGGAGCCTATTTTACTAAAATGGCTATAACTCAAGTAAGAAATGAGATCTCTACACCAAACTTGGTACACATGTGTATTGTCTGAGTCTTTGGTTACGATAAAAAAATGGCGACGATTGAACACTTGGTGGCGCTATAACACAAAAAAAACATGAAAATGGCTAAAACTACCCGACCTCTAGTCCGATTGACTTGAAAATTGGTATGCAGTGTCTTGGTCCAAGGTCCCATGTATGTCTATGAGGACATTTGCCTATCTCAAAAAACATTGCCGCCACAGCCAATTAAATTATTTCAGTGTTTAAAATCTTGCTAAATAAAACTTAATGTATTTTGATGCTTGTGTGCTTAAAGGCCTTAAAGGCTTGAACCCCGCTAAATGCTGCTTGCAGCTTTAATTAGGGGTTCAAGCACGAAGTGCTGAAACCCTATTGTAATTGTATTGATTTTTATTATTATTATTATTATTATTATTATTCTCCGCTAAAACGCATCGTGCAGCCCAAACCGTAAGGGCTGGAACTTTGAAACTTTGTCAGATGGTAGTAAACAAATCGAGGAGAGGTTATCAAATTATGAGCCAGATTGGCCTATAGGTGGCGCTATAGCAATCAATTGCGCGAAACTGCTCATAACTCCTAAACCGTATGTCGTAGACTCAAGTGTCTTATATCATTGGAAAGGTGAGTTTATGACGAACAAAACGTATATCTCCGATTTCATTTGCGCCATGATAGATTTTCCGCCATTTTGAATTTTGTCAAAAAACTACTTTTGCGAACTAGTCCTAGGTTTTTTGCCCGATCGGAACCAAACCAGTGCAGAAATGTTCTCTGGAGTCTGAATATCAATAATTATCGAAAAAAAGTTGAAATTTCTATTCACGGTTGCTAAGGGGCGGAAAACGAATGTTGTGGCAGGAGCCTATTTTACTAAAATGGCTATAACTCAAGAAAAAAATGAGATATCTTCACCAAACTTGGTACACATGTGTATGGGCTCCGTTTTTGGTCACGATAAAAAAACCGCGATGATTGAACACTTGGTGGCGCTATAACACGAAAAAAACATGAAAATGGCTATAACCACCCGACCGCTAGTCCGATTGACTTGAAAATTGGTATGCAGTGTCTTGGTCCAAGGTACCAAGTATGTCTATGAGGACATTGGCGTATCTCAAAAAACATGGCCGCCAAGGCCAATTAAATTTGAGCACCTATTAGACAAGGTTAACGGAGGCCGATCAGAACGAAACTCGATGGGTATGTTTGACTTATGGCCTTAGAGGTCTATAAGAATTTTGAAAGAAATCAGCCACTAGTTGGCGCTAACAAGTTTTATGGCACTGTAATCACGTGGTGTTGAACACATCCACAAAATATGCATATCGTTTGATAGACCTCCTCATATTGAACAACTTTGCCTCTGGAACCATTGCTGTTAATCCAATTGTTCATTAAATATTTGCGATTATGTTTAAAACCTACTTTTGCAAACTAGTCCCTGGTTTTTTGCCTGATCGGAACCAAACCAGTATAGGACAATTCTCTGGACTCTCTAGATCAATAATTATCGAAAAAAAGTCCAACTTTTGCCTTTGGATGGCTATAACAGGGTCATTTAGAAGAGGGGCGTAGCAAAATACACTCAAAAGCCTATAAATCCTAAAGGAAAACTCAAAACTTCACGAAAATTGTTATGTATATGTAACATAACATGCTGAAAAATCATGCAAAGTTTCATGGAGATCGGACTATAGGTGGCGCTATAACTGTTAAAAAGCTTTGAAAACCATGTAATCCTATGGTGAAATGCCTGTATTGGCTGTAAATGGTATTTTCCATCTCTGTAATCAGGTGGGGTTAAAAACATCCACATAATATGCATAAATTATGATAGATCTCCTCATACTGAACAACTTTGCCTCAAGAACCAATACTGTCTATCAAATCGTTATTTAAACATTCACAATTATGTTAATAACCTACTTTTGCAAACTAGTCATAGATTTTTCAACCTGATCAGAACCAAACCAGTGCAGTACAATTCTCTGGACTCTTTAGAGCAATAGTTATTTTAAAAAAAAGTTAAACTTTTGCATCTGAATGGCTATAACAGGGTTATTTCATGATGTGGCCTTGACCAAGTGTCCCCAAATGCCTATATCTATTCAATGAATGCTCAGATATTCTTAAAAACAAGTCAGAACATGTGTACTATGCCTCTAAACAAGCATGAAAAATTTCAGACAGATAGGACAATATTTGCCTCTATAACAGTTAAAAAGCTGAAAATTATGAAAATAATGGTATATTAAGCCAATAAGTGGTCGTTTGCTGCCCCCCGCTGTTCATTTTATTGTACTACACTCTAATATTGATCTACAAGTCATATTCAGCTTAAAATAAATCACTATTTTAACATTTGCAATCACATTTAGTTAAAATGAATCTATTAAGTATTACTATTGACAATTTTCACATTGAGAAATGTGAATCTTGAAGGAGACTGGCAGGAAACATTTTGTTTACTGCAACATCATAAAGTTCAAATGTCTGTATCTACAACAAAATGTGTGTGTGTAGTCCTATGTTTCTGAATACATTTTTAAAAATCTGATAAATAGTTACAAAGAGCTATGTTAAATGATTATAGACCATAGCATTAAAAAAGTGTGTGTGTGTGTGTGTGTGTGTGTGTGTGTCTGGCCTTGACCAAGTGTCCCCAAATGCCTATATCTATTCAATGAATGCTCAGATATTCTTAAAAACAAGTCAGAAGATGTGTACTATGCCTCTAAACAAGCATGAAAAATTTCAGACAGATAGGACAATATTTGCCTCTATAACAGTTAAAAAGCTGAAAATTATGAAAATGATGGTATATTAAGCCAATAAGTGGTCGTTTGCTGCCCCCCGCTGTTCTTTTTATTGTACTACACTCTAATATTGATCTATAAGTCATATTCAGACTTTAAAAAAAATCACAATTTTAACATTTACAATCACATTTAGTCAAAATTAATCTATTAGCTATTACCATTGACAATAATTGTCACATTGAGAAATGTGAATCTTGAAGGAGACTTGCAGGAAACATTTTGTTTACTGCAACATCATATAGTTCAAATGTCTGTATCTACAACAAATTGTGTGTGTGTGTAGTCCTATGTTTCTGAATACATTTTTAATAATCTGATTAATAGTTACAAAGAGCTATGTGAAATGATTATAGACCATAGCATTAAAAAAGTGTGTGTGTGTGTGTGTGTGTGTGTGTGTGTGTGTGTGTGTGTGTGTGTGTGTGTGTGTGTGTGTATAAGCATGCATAATGGAATTAACATGGAAGACCAATTTGATATATAACTGATTTTATAGTGTTTATTGCAAAGCAACTGTGAAAAGACTTTATTAATAAGTAGAATGTCCAGCAGAGGGCAGCAGAAGACCACTAATTGGTTCATTCTGTCCACTAAGCATATATATAAACTCTAAAAAAACATTATAATAGCATTGAAAATGACATTTTGTCAATGCTTATCAATTAATTTGTTCATTTGATTAATGTTTTTACAATAATTATTAAATTACAATTAAAATAATGCCTGAAAATATGTTTTAAAGGGGAAGACCTGGAATAAGCTATTTGTTACCCATCATTTATTTCAAATATTTATATCACCAACAAAATGTGCATGTGAGTTAAGCACGTTTGAAGACATTAAAAAACAGACATTTAAAATGAAAATGAGCCAATGAGTGGTTCTCTGCTGCCACCTGCTGGGCATAAATAGTCATTTTTTTCATACTATTTACTTATCATGTTCTATAATTCCTATTTACACATTATAAAGTCATTATTACAATATTTACAATCACATTTTGTCAAATTAATTTATCTCAAATATATTATGGCGTATTACCTAAAATTGCCACCAGATGGCAGCAGAAGACCACTCATTGGCTTATCCTCTAAACTAATAATGTTCAATCATATTTAAACTGTGATCGTGCAGACCAAAGCGTAAATGCTAGAGACTTGAAACTTCATCAGATGATAGTACGAAAATCGAGGCTAATGTTGTCAGAGTATGAACCCGATTGGACAATAGGTGGCGCTACAGCAATCAAAAGCGCAAAATGGCTTATAACTCCTAAACCGTATGACGTAGACTCAAGTGTCTTATATCATTGGAAAGGTGAGTCCATGACAAACAAAACGTATATCTCCGATTTCATTTCCGCCATTATAGATTTTCCGCCATTTTTAATTTTGTCAAAAAACTACTTTTGCAAACAAGTCCTAGGTTTTTTGCCCGATCGGAACCAAACCAGTGTCAAAAAATTTTCTTGAGTCAGTTTATCAATAATTATCAAAAAAAAGTCGAAATTTATATTCACGGTTGTTAAGGAGCGTAAAAATAGTTGTTCAGGGCGGAGCCTATTTACTAAAAAAGCTATAACTCAAGAACAAAATGAGATATCTTTACCAAACTTGGTAGACATGTGTATAGGCTGAGTCTTTGGTCACAATAAAAAAAATCGCGACGATTTAACTCTTGGTGGCGCAATAACGTAAAAAAACATGAAAATGGCTTTAACCACCCGACCGCTAGTCCGATTGACTTGAAAATTGGTATGCAGTGTCTAGGTCCAAGGTACCAAGTATGTCTGTGAGGACATTGGCATATCTCAAAAAACATGGCTGCCACAGCCAATTAAATTTGAGCACCTATTAGACAAGTCTCATGGCCCTAGAGGTCGGTAAGAATTTTGAAAGAAATCGGCCACTAGTTGGCGCTAATGAGTTTTATGGCTCTGTAATCACGTGGTGTTGCACACATCCACGAAATATGCATATCATTTGATATATTCTAAGGGAAAACTCAAAACTTCACGAAAATTGGTGGGCATGTGTGTCATAACATCATTAACAAGCATAGAAAGTTTTATAGAGATCGGACCATAGGTGGCGCTATAACTATTAAAAACCTTTTAAAACCATATGTTTTCTATGGTAAATTGCCAATATTGCCTGTAAATGGACTTTTCCATCTGTTATTTCAGTGTTTAAAATCTTGCTAAATGAAACGTAATGTCTTTTGATGCTTGTGTGCTTAAAGGCCTTAAAGGCTTGAACCCCGCTAAATGCTGCTTGCAGCTTTAATTATTATTATTATTTTTATTATTCTGCCGTAAAACGCATCGTGCAGCCCAAACCGTAAGGGCTAGAGACTTGAAACTTGGCCAATACGTAGTACAAAAATCGAGGAGAGGTTATCAAATTATGAGCCAGATTGGCCTATAGGTGGCGCTATAGCAATCAATTGCGCGTAACTGCTCATAACTCCTAAACCATAAGATGTACACTCAAGTGTCTTATATCATTGGAAAGCTGAATACCTGACTTAAATAATGTATATCTCCGATTTCATTTCCGGTATGCAAATTTTTCCGCCATTTTGAATTTTGTTGAAAAACTACTTTTGCGAACTAGTCCCTGGATTTTAGCCCGATCGGAACCAAACCAGTGCAGAAATGTTCTCTGGAGTCTGAATATCAATAATTATCGAAAAAAAGTAGAAATTTCGATTCACGGTTGCTAAGGGGCGGAAAACGAATGTTGTGGGAGGAGCCTATTTTACTAAAATGGTTATAACTCAAGAACAAAATGAGATATATTTACCAAACTTGGTACACATGTGTATGGGCTGAGTCTTTGGTCACGATAAAAAAATCCCGACGATTGAACACTTGGTGGCGCTATAACATGAAAAAAACATGAAAATGGCTATAACCACCCGATTGCTAGTCCGATTGACTTGAAAATTGGTATGCAGTGTCTTGGTCCAAGGTACCATGTAGGTCTATGAGGACATTGGCGTATGTCAAAAAACATGGCCGCCACAGCCAATTAAATTTGAGCACCTATTAAACAAGGTTAACGGAGGCCGATCGGAACGAAACTCTGTGGGAATGTTTGACTCATGGCCCTAGAGGTCTGTAAGAATTTTGAAAAAAATCGGCCACTAGTTGGCGCTAACGAGTTTTACGGCTCTGTAATCACGTGCTGTTGCACACATCCACGAAATATGTATATCATTTGATAGAACTCCTCATACCAAACAACTTTGCCTCTAGAACTATTGCTGTCAATTAATATGTTCATTAAATATTTGCGATTATGTTCAAAACCTACTTTTGCAAACTAGTCCCTGGATTTTTGCCCGATTGGAACCAAACTAGTCTAGGATAATTCTCTGGACTCTTTAGATCAATAATTATCGAAAAAAAGTTGAACTTTTGCATTTGGATGGCTATAACAGGGTCATTTAGAAGAGGGGCGTAGCAAAATACACTCAAAAGCCTATAAATCCTAAAGGAAAACTCAAAACTTCACGAAACTTGTTATGTATATGTGACATAACATGCTGAAGAAGCATGCAGAGTTTCATGGAGATCGGACCATAGGTGGCGCTATAACTGTTAAAAAGCTTTGAAAACCATGTATTCCCTATGGTGAATTGCCTGTATTGGCTGTAAATGGTATTTTCCATCTCTGTAATCAGGTGGGGTAAAAAACATCCACATAATATGCAGAAATTATGATAGATCTCCTCATACTGAACAACTTTGGCTCAAGAACCAACACTGTCAATCAAATTGTTATTTATTTATTCACAATTATGTTAAAAACGTATTACCTAAAATTGCCACCAGATGGCAGCAGAAGACCACTCATTGGTTCATAAAGTTTAAATTCATATTTAAACTTTATAAAATCATTATAATAAATGTTGCAAATGACATTTTGTCAATGTTTATCAATTAATTTGTTCATTTGATTAATGTTTTTACAATAATTATTAAATTACAATTAAAATAATACCTGAAAATATGTTTTAAAGGGGAAAACCTGGAATAAGCTGTTTGTTACCCATCATTTATTTCAAATATCTATATCTCCAACAAAATGTGCATGTGAGTTAAGCACGTTTGAAGACATTAACTTGGAAAATGTGCCCATTAAATGAAAAACAGACATTTAAAATGAAAATGAGCCAATGAGTGGTTCTCTGCTGCCACCTGCTGGGCTTAAATTATCATTTTGTCATACTATTTACTTATCATGTTCTATAATTCCTATTTAGACATTATAAAGTCACTATTACAATATTTACAATCACATTTTGTCTAATTAATTTATTTCAAATATATTATGGCGTATTACCTAAAATTGCCACCAGATGGCAGCAGAAGACCACTCATTGGCTTATCCTCTAAACTAATATTGTTCAATCATATTTAAACTGTGATCGTGCAGACCAAAGCGTAAATGCTAGGGACTTGAAACTTTATCAGATGGTAGTACAAAAATCGAGGCTAATGTTGTCAGAGAATGAACCCGATTGGCCAATAGGTGGCGCTACAGCAATCAAAAGCGCGAAATGGCTCATAACTCCTAAACCCTATGTCGTAGACTCAAGTGTCTTATATCATTGGAAAGGTGAGTCCATGACGAACAAAACGTATATCTCCGATTTCATTTCCGCCATGACAGATTTTCCGCCATTTTGCATTTTGTCAAAAAACTACTTTTGCAAACTAGTCCTAGGTTTTTTGCCGGATCGGAACCAAACCAGTGTCAAAATGTTCTCTGGAGTCAGATTATCAATAATTATCAAAAAAACGTCGAAATTTATATTCACGGTTGCTAAGGGGTGGAAAACGAATGTTGTGGGTGGAGCCTATTTTACTAAAATGGCTATAACTCAAGAACAAAATAAGATATCTTCACCAAACTTGGTACACATGTTTATGGGCTCATTTCTCGGTCTCGATATAAAAATCGCGACGATTGAACACTTGGTGGCGCTATAACACGAAAAAAACAGGAAAAGGGCTATAACCACCCGACCGCTAGTCCGATTGACTTGGAAATTGGTATGCAGTGTCTTGGTCCAAGGTCCCATGTATGTCTATAAGGACATTGGCGTATCTCAAAAAACATGGCCGCCACAGCCAATTAAATTTGAGCACCTATTAGACAAGGTTAACAGAGGCCGATCAGAACGAAACTCAATGGGCATGTTTGACTCATGGCCCTAGAGGTCTATAAGAATTTTGAAAGAAATCAGCCACTAGTTGGCGCTAACGAGTTGTATGGCTCTGTAATCACGTGGTGTTGCACACATCCACAAAATATGCATATCATTTGATAGATCTCCTCATATTGAACAACTTTGCCTCTAGAACCATTGCTGTCAATCAAATTGTTCATTAAATATTTGCAATTATGTTAAAAACCTACTTTTGCAAACTAGTCCCTGGTTTTTTGCCCGATCGGACCCAAACCAGTCTAGGACAATTCTCTAGACTCTCTAGATCATTAATTATCAAAAAAAGTTCAACTTTTGCATTTGAATGGCTATAGCAGGGTGATTTAGAAGAGGGACATAGCAAAACACACTCAATAGCCTATAAATCTTAAAGGAAAACTCAAAACTTCAGGAAAATTGGTGGGCATGTGTGACATTAGATCCTTAACAAGCATACAAAGCTTTATAGAGATCGGACCGTAGGTGGCGCTATAACTGTTAAAAACCATATGTTTCCTATGGTAAATTGCCTATATTGCCTGTAATTTGAGTTTTCCATCTATTATTTCAGTGTTTAAAATCTTGCTAAATAAAACTTAATGTATTTTGATGCTTGTGTGCTTAAAGGCCTTAAAGGCTTGAACCCCGCTAAATGCTGCTTGCAGCTTTAATTATTATTATTATTATTATTATTATTCTGCCGTAAAACGCATCGTGCAGCCCAAACCGTAAGTGCTGGAGCTTTGAAACTTTGTCAGATGGTAGTACAAAAATCGAGGAGAGGTTATCAAATTATGAGCCAGATTGGCCTATAGGTGGCGCTATAGCAATCAATTGCGCGAAACTGTTCATAACTCCTAAACCGTATGTCGTAGACTCAAGTGTCTTATATCATTGGAAAGGTGAGTCCCTGACGAAAAAAACGTATATCTCCGATTTCATTTCCGTCATAATAGATTTTCCGCCATTTTGAATTTTGTCAAAAAACTACTTTTGCGAACTAGTCCCTGGATTTTTGCCCGATCGGAACCAAACCAGTGCAGAAATGTTCTCTGGAGTCTGAATATCAATAATTATCGAAAAAAAGTATAAATTTCACTTCAAGGTTGCAAAGGGGCGGAAAACGAATGTTGTGGGAGGAGCCTATTTTACTTAAATGGCTATAACTCAAGAACAAAATGAGATATCTTTACCAAACTTGGTACACATGTGTATGGGCTAAGTCTTTGGTCACGATAAAAAAATCGCGACGATTGACCACTTGGTGGCGCTATAACACCAAAAAAATATGAAAATGGCTATAACCACCCGACCGCTAGTCCGATTGACTTGAAAATTGGTATGCCGTGTCTTGGTCCAAGCTAACATATATGTCTATGAGGACATTGGCGTATCTCAAAAAACATGGCTGCTATCGGCTAATGAAGTTTGAGCACCTCTAAGACAAGGTTAACGGAGGCCGATCGGAATGAAACTTGGTGGGCATCTTTGACTCATGGCCCTAGAGGTCTGTAAGAATTTTGAAAGAAATCAGCCACTAGTTGGCGCTAACGAGTTTTATGGCTCTTTAATCACGTGGTGTTGCACACATCAACCAAATATACACATCATATTATAGGTCTCCTCATGCTGAACAACTTTGCCTCTAGAAGCATTGCTGTCAATCAAACCGTTCATTAAATATTTGCAATTATGTTAAAAACCTACTTTTGCGAACTAGTCCCTGGTTTTTTGCCCGATCAGAACCAAACCAGTCTAGGACAATTCTTTGGACTCTCTAGATCAATAATTATCAAAAAAAAGTCCAACTTTTGCATTTAGATGGCTATAACAGTGTCATTTAGAAGAGGGATGTAGCAAAATACACTCAATAGCCTATAAATCTTAATGGAAAACTCAAAACGTCACTAAAATTGTTATGTATATGTGACATAACATGCTGAAGAAGTGTGCAAAGTTTCATGGAGATTGGACCATAGGTGGCGCTATAACTGTTAAAAAGCTTTGAAAACCATGTATTCCCTATGATGAATTGCCTGTATTGGCTGTAAATGGTATTTTCCATCTCTGTAATCAGGTGGGGTTAAAAACATCCACATAATATGCATATATTATGATAGATCTCCTCATGCTAAACAACTTTGCCTCAAGAACCAATACTGTCAATCAAATCGTTCATTAAATATTAACGATTATGTTAAAAACCTCTTTTTGCAAACTAGTAATAGATTTTTCGACCTGATCAGAACCAAACCAGTGCAGTACAATTCTCTGGACTCTTTAGAGCAATAATTATAAAAAAAAGTTAAACTTTTGCATCTGAATGGTTATAACAGGGTAATTTCAAGATGTGGCCTTGACCAAGTGTCTCCAAATGCCTATATCTATTCAATGAATGCTCAGATCTACTTAAAAACAAGTCAGTACATGTATCCTATGCCTCTTAACAAGCATGAATCGGACAATAGATCGGACAATATTTGCCTCTATAACAGTTAAAAAGGTGAAAATTATAGAGTTCATATCAAAATAATGGTATATTAAGCCAATAAGTGGTCGTTTGCTGCCCCCCGCTGTTCATTTTATTGTACTACACACAAAATAATTGATCTCTAAGTCATATTTAACTGCTCATAACTCCTAAACCGTATGTCGTAGACTCAAGTGTCTTGTATCATTAGAAAGGTGAGTCCATGATGAACAAAACTAATATGTTAAACGAATGTTGTGGGAGGAGCCTATTTTACTAAAATGGCTATAACTCAAGAACAAAATGAGATATCTTAACCAAACTTGGTACACATGTGTATGGGCTTAGTCTTGGTTATAATAAGCCAATAAGTGGTCGTTTGCTGCCCCCTGCTGTTCATTTTATTGTACTACACACACAAAAATTGATCTATAAGTCATATTTAGACTTTAAAAAAATCACTATTTAAACATTTACATCACATGTAGTCAAAATGAATCTATTAAGTATTACTACTGACAATTGTGTCACATTGAGAAATGTGAATCTTGAAGGAGACTTGCAGGAATTTTGTTATGTTTACTGCAACATCATATAGCTATAATGTCTGTATCTACAACATAATTTGTGTGTAGCCCAATGTTTCTGAATACACTTTTAATAATCTGATTAATAGTTACAAAGATCTATGTGAAATGATTATAGACCATAGCATTAAAAAAATGTGTGTGTGTGTGTGTGTGTGTGTGTGTGTGTGTGTAAGCATGCATAATGGAACAACTGGTTTGAAGCAAGCCTGTAGTGCTCCAGTCAGAAATTGAAGCTTTCGCGCCTCGATCGCCCCCCGGTGGCCAGTCCCAGTATAGCTCCTAAACCCCGCCTCTCCATGTATATGAATGGGCGCGAGACACACTAAACAATTTAATTACACTTCAAACAATTGTTTCCTAAAGATGGTTTCTGTCAGTTTAGGCAGTTTTTATTACAATAATTTCATTTCAAGTGTTCGTTTTTTAAATAAGTTTAGTTTTAGTGAGTTATTTGATGCTATAAAAACGGGGGGTGTGACGTCATGATTGACAGCTGAGATTGACGGCTTCTCTGAGTGAAGTTGTCACTGAGGCACTAACGGACTTTTTTCTGGATTTTTGGGAGGAGATTGGAGCTTTAGCTTTAATTTCTACACTTCCATAACTGTTTATTTCACACCAACATAATTAATTGTTCTGCATCTGCGAGAGTGTGGGCGGGCTTTTGATAATCGCGCCTCTACTTCCTGTTCTCTACTGCGCAACTCCGGTCCCGAGATCGCTACTGCGCAGACTCGGTCCCAAGATGTCAGCGCCGTGAGTGGGCCTATGAAAGCTTCAACTTTGGTCAGCGGAAGTCAATGAAGTCGAGTCGTCCATATTTTTTTACGGTCTATGGTTTGAAGCCTGTTTCAGAGCCTATTTTACTAAAAGGGCTATAACTCAAGAACGAAATGAGATATCTTCACAAAACTTTGTACACATGTGCATGGGCTCAGTCTTTGGTCACAGTAAAAATAATTGTGAGGATTGAACACTTGGTGGCGCTATAACATGAAGGAAACATGAAAAGGGCTATAACCACCCGACTGCTAGTCCGATTGACTTGAAAGTTGGTATGCAGTGTCTTGGTCCAAGGTACCATGCATGTCTATGAGGAATATGGTGTAACTCAAAAAACATGGCCGCTATTGGCCAATGAAATTTGAGAACCTATTAGACAAGGTTAACGGAGGCCGATCGGAACAAAACTTGATGGGCATGTTTGACTCATGGCCCTAGAGGTCAATAAGAATTTAAAGAAATTGGCCACTAGCAGGCGCTAACGAGTTTTATGGCTCTGTAATCACGTCATGTTTCACATATTCCCACAATATTGATATCATTTGATAGGTCTCCTCATACTAAACAACTTTGCCTCTAGAATCATTGCTGTCAATCAAATCGTTCATTAAATATTCACCATTATGTTAAAAACCTAATTTTGCAAACTAGTCCCTGTTTTTTTGCCCGATTGGAACCAAACCAGTCTAGGACAATTCTCTGGACTCTCTAGATCAATAATTATCAAAAGAAAGTTGAACTTTTGCATTTGGATGGCTATAACAGGGTCATTTAGAAAAGAGACGTGGCAAAATACACTCAAAAGCCTATAAATTCTAAGGGACAACTCAAAACTTCACGAAAATTGGTGGGCATGTGTGACATTAGATCCTTAACAAGCATGCAAAGCTTTACAGAGATCGGACCATAGGTGGCGCTATAACTGTTAAAAACCATATGTTTCCTATGGTAAATTGCCTGTAATTTAAGTTTTCCATCTATTATTTCAGTGTTTAAAATCTTGCTAAATAAAACCTAATGTCTTTTGATGCTTGTGTGCTTAAAGGCCTTAAAGGCTTGAACCCCGCTAAATGCTGCTTGCAGCTTTAATTAGGGGTTCAAGCACGAAGTGCTGAAACCCTATTGTAATTGTACTGATTTTTAGGGGTTCAAGCACGAAGTGCTGAAACCCTATTGTATTTGTGCTGATTTTTATTATTATTATTATTCTGCCGTAAAACGCATCGTGCAGCCCAAACCGTAAGTGCTGGAGCTTTGAAACTTTGTCAGATGGTAGTACAAAAATTGAGGAGAGGTTATCAAATTATGAGCCAGATTGGCCTATAGGTGGCGCTATAGCAATCAATTGCGCGAAACTGCTCATAACTCCTAAACCGTATGTCGTAGACTCAAGTGTTTTATATCATTGGAAAGGTGAGTCCCTGACGAACAAAACGTATATCTCCGATTTCATTTCCGTCATAATAGATTTTCCGCCATTTTGAATTTTGTCAAAAAACTACTTTTGCGAACTAGTCCCTGGATTTTTGCCCGATTGGAACCAAACCAGTGCAGAAATGTTCTCTGGAGTCTGAATATCAATAATTATCGAAAAAAAGTATAAATTTCGCTTCAAGGTTGCAAAGGGGTGGAAAACGAATGTTGTGGGAGGAGCCTATTTTACTAAAATGGCTATAACTCAAGAACAAAATGAGATATCTTTACCAAACTTGGTACACGTGTGTATGGGCTAAGTCTTTGGTCACGATAAAACAATCGCGACGATTGACCACTTGGTGGCGCTATAACACGAAAAAAACATGAAAATGGCTATAACCACCCGACCGCTAGTCCGATTGACTTGAAAATTGGTATGCAGTGTTTTGGTCCAAGGTACCATATATGTCTATGAGGACATTGGCGTATCTCAAAAAACATGGCTGCTATCGGCTAATGAAGTTTGAGCACCTCTAAGACAAGGTTAACGGAGGCCGATCGGAATGAAACTTGGTGGGCATCTTTGACTCATGGCCCTAGAGGTCTGTAAGAATTTTGAAAGAAATCGGCCACTAGTTGGCGCTAACGAGTTTTATGGCTCTGTAATCACGTGGTGTTGCACACATCAACCAAATATACAAATCATATGATAGGTCTCCTCATGTTGAACAACTTTGCCTCTAGAAGCATTGCTGTCAATCAAACCGTTCATTAAATATCTGCGATTATGTTTAAAACCTACTTTTGCAAACTAGTCCCTGGATTTTTGCCCGATGGGAACCAAACCAGTCTAGAACAATTCTCTGGACTCTCTAGATCAATAATTATCAAAAAAAAGTTGAACTTTTGCATTTGTATGGCTATAACAGGGTCATTTAGAAGAGGAGCTTAGCAAAATACACTCAAAAGGCTATAAATCCTAAAGGAAAACTCAAAACTTCACGAAAAATGTTATGTATATGTATCATAACATGTTGAAGAATCCTGCAAAGTTTCATGGAGATCGGACCCTAGGTGGCGCTATAACTGTTAAAACGCTTTGAAAACCATGTATTCCCAATGGTGAAATGCCTGTATTGGCTGTAAATGGTATTTTCCATCTCTGTAATCAGGTGGGGTTAAAAACATCCACATAATATGCATAAATTATGATAGATCTCCTCATACTGAACAACTTTGCTTCAAGAACCAATACTGTCAATCAAATCGTTATTTAAACATTCACAATTATGTTAATAACCTCATTTTGCAATCTAGTCCTAGATTTTTTTGCCCGATCGGAACCAAACCACTGTAGTACGATTCTCTGGACTCTTTAGAGCAATAATTATTTAAAATAAAGTTAAACTATTGCATCTGAATGGCTATAACATTATTTCAAGGTGTGGCCTTGGCCAAGTGTCCCCAAATGCCTAAATCTATTCAATGAATGCTCAGATATTCTTAAAAAACAAGTCAGAACATGTGTACTATGCCTCTAAACAAGCATGATCATTTTCAGACAGATAGGACAATATTTGCCTCTATAACAGTTAAAAAGCTGAAAATTATGAAAATAATGGTATATTAAGCCAATAAGTGGTTGTTTGCTGCCCCCCGCTGTTCATTTTATTGTACTACACTGTAATATTGATGTATAAGTCATATTCAGACTTTAAATAAATCACTATTTTAACATTTACAATCACATTTAGTTAAAATTAATCTATTAAGTATTATTATTGACAATTGTCACATTGAGAAATGTGAATCTTGAAGGAGACTTGCAGGAAACATTTTGTTTACTGCAACATCATATAGTTAAAATGTCTGTATCTACAACAAAGTGTGTGTGTGTGTGTGTGTGTGTGTGTGTGTGTGTGTGTGTGTGTGTGTGTGTGTGTGTGTGTGTGTGTGTGTGTGTGTGTGTGTGTGTAGTCCTATTTTTCGGAATACATTTTTAATAATCTGATTAATAGTTACAAAGAGCTATGTGAAATGATTATAGACCATAGTTTGTGAAAAAGTGTGTCTGTGTGTGTGTGTGTGTGTGTGTGTGTGTGTGTGTGTGTGCGCCTATGTGATTTACGAGGACATTTGACATGAATACACGCCACACTATGAGGACATTTTGAATTATGAGGACAGGGCCGATGTCCTCATAATTCGGGGAATGTAGAAGTGCTCCAGAAGCTAGGGGGAGCTAAAATCCAAAATTTCTCCACATGTCTTTATAATTCACATAGACCTGAATTTGTGTATGACGTGTGTATCGGAAGTGCGCCTCTGTAGGACGGACTTGGTACTGCGCCTCCTCATTAATTATTAATACGTGTGTATGAATCGCGGCTTCTGATTGGCTGACCGCTAGAAGTCCTCATAATGTTGGAATTTGTCAAACTCAAGCCCCTTTAACACAGGTCGACGACAACGACGGTATTGGAAAATATATCATTCTAAGTATAAAATAATAGCCACATGTTACATGGACTAAGTTATAAAAACACTGCACACTGAAGCCTTTTCTCCTGACCGAAGTCTTTTCTGACGATATCATCACTCATCGCACAGGTAAGATCAATGATCAGCACAGCTGCTATCTGTGTTAAAATCTGCTTTAGTTTATAACGATTTAAACTATGACTGTTATTAAGACAACTGTGAAATTAAAGAGCATGAACTTTTAATCAAGTTAGCTTTGGTGAAACATCCCTTACGAAAATAAACCATGGTTTTATTATAGTAAAAGTGTAACCATGTTTTGTTTGGCTTACTGATTACCATTTAAATAACCACAGTTTTACCCCAAACTTTAGTTTAACTATAATTACTGTCGTTTAAGATCACATTATTTAGCGAAATGTCGTAATGCTTCTCAGCTTCAGCTGTTAATCTGAATCTGAATGATAACGGTACTGAAATAATTATTTGTGCATCCCTAAGAAATGCAACAGATTCTGTAACTGCATGATAACTTTAATGTTGTCATTTTACTTAGTCTGAGCTAATAGATCGCTATGAGTTATAAATAATGTGTCTTAAGGTTTCAGGTATGTTTCAGCTGTAACCCTGTCTGTCAAATCATTAAGTTCAGTATTATTCAGTATTCAAAATATCAAGGATATGTTTTCACAGAATGTTTCTTTCATTATGTAAGATGCTTTTATGTATAAAACAATAAATCACAAAAAATGACTTGCTGGACCTTTGCAGAAAATTGCAGGAATAAGGCCCAGAAGAGGAGGCTGTATATTATGATCAATGTGTAAAAAGACAAGGATGGATTTGAAGCAAAATATATCACTTCATTCAAAGGTAAGTAACGCAGACCTATGTTTGAGTCAGGGATTTCCACCCCTGCTCTAAATCTTTATTTAAAACTTTTCTCTGATTAATCAGACTAATTCTTTTGTTAGGTCGGGAGTGTTCACCACTTCTCACTTTCAAAAAGGAGATGTTCTGATGGAATATCGAGGAGAGGTCATTAATAAAGAGGAATATGAAAGAAGACTCCAAACCTATGACAGTTCACTTGAAGTGTTTTTATTTGAATTCCGTTTTAATGGAAAACAATTATGGTATGTATATGGTTTTATTGGTTCTTATAAATATATTTGTAAGTTGTAAGTGAACCAGAAATGCAAACTGCATTTTCTGCAAGTAATAGCAATAGTAATAGTAAACTAGTGACTTTCATAACCCTTATTTCTTAAATGTTATTTTGCTCTAAACAATTATTCAAACATAAGCTTTAATCATGTTAAAGATTTATTTATAGTTTATTGTTAATCTACGCAGGTAACTTCGGAGACTGAAGAACCTGCCTCACTCGTCTGTGGAGATGGAAGTAAAGCATCGCAGATGGTAAGTGTTCATGAAAAGTGACTGCATTTTGGGTCTTCTCGTTTTATTCTATATATTCTCCTTCAAACATGCATGTCACACAGTCACGCACACAGTCAGGCACACAGTCAGGCACACAGTCAGGCACACAGTCACGCACACAGTCAGGCACACAGTCAGGCACACAGTCAGGCACACAGTCACGCACACAGTCACGCACACTGTCACGCACACAGTCAGGCACACAGTCACGCACACAGTCACGCACACAGTCACGCACACTGTCACGCACACAGTCAGGCACACAGTCACGCACACAGTCAGGCACACAGTCACGCACACAGTCACGCACACAGTCACGCACACAGTCAGGCACACAGTCAGGCACACAGTCAGGCACACAGTCAGGCACACAGTCACGCACACAGTCAGGCACACAGTCAGGCACACAGTCAGGCACACAGTCAGGCACACAGTCACGCACACAGTCACGCACACAGTCACGCACACAGTCACGCACACAGTCACGCACACAGTCAGGCACACAGTCACGCACACAGTCAGGCACACAGTCACGCACACAGTCACGCACACAGTCACGCACACAGTCAGGCACACAGTCAGGCACACAGTCAGGCACTCAGTCAGGCACACAGTCAGGCACACAGTCACGCACACTGTCACGCACACAGTCACGCACACTGTCACGCACACAGTCAGGCACACAGTCACGCACACAGTCACGCACACAGTCACGCACACAGTCACGCACACAGTCACGCACACAGTCAGGCACACAGTCACGCACACAGTCACGCACACAGTCAGGCACACAGTCACGCACACAGTCACGCACACTGTCACGCACACAGTCACGCACACAGTCACGCACACAGTCACGCACACAGTCACGCACACAGTCACGCACACAGTCACGCACACAGTCACGCACACTGTCACGCACACAGTCACGCACACAGTCACGCACACAGTCACGCACACAGTCACGCACACTGTCACGCACACAGTCACGCACACAGTCACGCACACAGTCACGCACACAGTCACGCACACAGTCACGCACACTGTCACGCACACAGTCACGCACACAGTCACGCACACAGTCACGCACACAGTCACGCACACTGTCACGCACACAGTCACGCACACAGTCACGCACACAGTCAGGCACACAGTCAGGCACACAGTCAGGCACACAGTCACGCACACAGTCACGCACACAGTCACGCACACAGTCACGCACACAGTCAGGCACACAGTCAGGCACACAGTCAGGCACACAGTCAGGCACACAGTCAGGCACACAGTCAGGCACACAGTCAGGCACACAGTCAGGCACACAGTCAGGCACACAGTCACGCACACTGTCACGCACACAGTCACGCACACAGTCACGCACACAGTCAGGCACACTGTCAGGCACACAGTCATGCACACAGTCACGCACACAGTCAGGCACACAGTCACGCACACAGTCAGGCACACAGTCAGGCACACAGTCACGCACACAGTCACGCACACAGTCAGGCACACAGTCAGGCACACAGTCAGGCACACAGTCACGCACACTGTCACGCACACAGTCACGCACACAGTCACGCACACAGTCAGGCACACAGTCACGCACACAGTCAGGCACACAGTCAGGCACACAGTCACGCACACAGTCAGGCACACAGTCAGGCACACAGTCAGGCACACTGTCAGGCACACAGTCACGCACACAGTCACGCACACAGTCACGCACACAGTCACGCACACAGTCAGGCACACAGTCAGGCACACTGTCACGCACACAGTCACGCACACAGTCACGCACACAGTCAGGCACACTGTCACGCACACTGTCACGCACACTGTCACGCACACTGTCACGCACACAGTCACGCACACAGTCACGCACACAGTCATGCACACAGTCACGCACACAGTCACAGTACATTTACACTCACAAGACCCATAAAAGGCACTAAACACGTTATTACAAAGTCCATCTCACTACAGTGGCTCTACAATAATTTTACAAAGCGACGACAATAGTTTTTGTGCGCAAAAAAAAATCAAAATAACGACTTTATTCAACACAAACTTTGACCTCTGCCGTGAACTCATGAACCACCACGACGCATGTGCGAGAATATGACGCAGAACCGGCGTTCGGGAATCCATGAAATGCACACTTTAGTCCCATATTGAGCTCTACGCCGAGACCTAAAGCAGGATCAATGTAGAATTCAACAGCTTAGATACGGCGCGTCTTCCTCTGCTTGTAAACACATCTCCTCACGTCTGGGTCACGTGTCCGAATGCCGGATCTGCGTCATATTCTCGCACATGCGTCGTGGTGCTTCGTGAGTTCACGGCAGAGGCCAAAGTTTGTGTTGAATAAAGTCGTTATTTAGATTTTTTTTTTTGCGCACAAAAACTATTGTCGTCGCTTTGTAAAATTATTGTAGAGCCACTGTAGTGAGATGGACTTTGTAACGGCGTCTTTAGTGCCTTTTATGGGTCTTGTGAGTGTAAATGTACTGAATGTCAATGGAGGCCTTTCTCAGCATCAGCTTTCAACAAAAATATCTTCATTTGTGTTCCGAAGATGAACGAATGTCTTACGGGTGTCGAACGACATGAGGGTGAGTAATTAATGACATAATTTTCATTTTTGGGTGAACTAACCCTTTAATAAGGGTAAAGGAATCCTGCTCCTAGAGAGCCAATGTCCTTCAGAGAGTTACACCCATTTCATACCGCACGTGTAAGCAATGCGTAAGCAACACATCTTTTTTTGGCACCTAAGAGCAAATCACAAAGCATTCATAAGCAGTGCAGCCATCATTAGGGCCCTATAAAATCTGTTTTATTTTTTCCCAAATTCCGTTTTATTTCCCCAAATTACATTTTTTTCCATTAAAATTTTTGGGAATTATATATTTTTTTATCCTTAACTGTTATTTTAGTCGTAAAAAGATTGTGCTTTTAATGTTAGTATAATAGAACATAGGAATGACCTAAAATTGATTGAGGAAACAAACAAACATTTACTCTGTACTTCAAGACAAATACTGCATGATGCAACATAACACTGCACTCTAAGTACCTCAAGTCACAACAAAATATTAGTGCTGTGAATAGATCAATTCAAATTAATAAAAAAAATTCTGTAATTAATCATGATTAATTGCATTTAAAAAACAATTATTTTAAATGCTTTTTAATATTTTAATATAATAAGAGTTTTTAATATTTTGATATTGTATTAATTTCAGTTACTCTCCAAATTAATGTAGATACAATTTTAAAGACAGCAGATTTTTATGAAACATTTTGAAACATTAATGACGTTACATTACAGTATCACTGAAAGATACCAATTTAACATTTATTAGGCTTTAAAAAAACTTTTAAAACAATCTTTACATAAACCCATTATAATAAATGTTATATTTACCCATGGCCTAGCCCTGTTAGACATAGCCTAAATATAAATTAAATAAAGTTATCAACACCTTTATTAACTGCATAAATAATCTAGATTATTCATCATTAAAGCTACATTTGTCTCTGTTCCTTTTGTTCTTTGATGAACATTAATGACAGACATCATCAGTGCTCCTGTCCCTTTAAAAACGGCCACTGACGAACATGACGCAGATCTGACGCTGTCCCGCGCATCTCATTTTCTCACAAGTTAATTTAAGAAATTTTCCAAACAGTACATTAAAGTGAATTAAAAGCAAGGGAAAATACAGTAAGTACTCCCCGCGAGGGAACTGCTCGGTACCGAGGGCTTAGCGTTGAGTTTCTTAACTTTTTCGCCAGCGAAAGCAGAGCCGTGGTGATCCGCTTTGCCATGCTTTCATTGTTTTGAAGGGGGGGCTGAAATGACGGGGGGGGGTTGTGCTTCCCCCGGTCTGCATTTTCCCCAGACATGCGTTCTTCTCCCACACAAAACAGCATTGCATTCCAAATATGTAAAATTCAGTGAAATTCCGTGTTAACACTAGATTCCGCGTTAATATGCCAATTCTGCGATTCCGTCTGCCCATCCGTGATCGCGGAATTTATAGGGCCCTACATAATTTCAGAGCCAAGTCTATTTTTACTGCGTTGCTCATGCTGACTGGGGTATATGCTTATGTGGCGATGACATATTTCCGCTAAAATCTCAGCCAGCTTTGTTCCATCAAGCGCATGTTGCTTTAATAGGGAGCAATGTTGTGTGTTTAGTCATTCACACAGAAGCCATACATCAAGAACAGTAAAGGAGAAGGGCTTCAAACTACACATTTCATTCGCCATTCACAAATATGAAAAAAAGGAAAAATGATTGCATCACAAATCACTCTCTCCTATAGTGAATAAACCCTTTATGCCCCCACATCATCAATATACTGCTTACATGTGCAGTGTAAAACAGGCGTTTCCCTTAATGGATCACGAATTGTGTATAATGTCCTCATATTTACTGTTGATGTCATGTTGTGGGGGTTGGGTGAAGATCCAGGTGAGGGTTCTACAGTCAGATAGGGATACGTGTTGTGTATAATGTCCTCATATTTACTGTTGATGTCATGTTGTGGAGGTTGGGTGAAGATCCAGGTGAGGGTTCTACAGTCAGATAGGGATACGTGTTGTGTATAATGTCCTCATATTTACTGTTGATGTCATGTTGTGGGGGTTGAGTGAAGATCCAGGTGAGGGTTCTACAGTCAGATAGGGATACGTGTTGTGTATAATGTCCTCATATTTACTGTTGATGTCATGTTGTGGGGGTTGAGTGAAGATCCAGGTGAGGGTTCTACAGTCAGATAGGGATACGTGTTGTGTATAATGTCCTCATATTTACTGTTGATGTCATGTTGTGGGGGTTGAGTGAAGATCCAGGTGAGGGTTCCACAGTCAGATAGGGATACGTGTTGTGTATAATGTCCTCATATTTACTGTTGATGTCATGTTGTGGGGGTTGAGTGAAGATCCAGGTGAGGGTTCTACAGTCAGATAGGGATACGTGTTGTGTATAATGTCCTCATATTTACTGTTGATGTCATGTTGTGGGGGTTGAGTGAAGATCCAGGTGAGGGTTCTACAGTCAGATAGGGATACGTGTTGTGTATAATGTCCTCATATTTACTGTTGATGTCATGTTGTGGGGGTTGAGTGAAGATCCAGGTGAGGGTTCTACAGTCAGATAGGGACACGTGTTGTGTATAATGTCCTCATATTTACTGTTGATGTCATGTTGTGGGGGTTGGGTGAAGATCCAGGTGAGGGTTCTACAGTCAGATAGGGATACGTGTTGTGTATAATGTCCTCATATTTACTGTTGATGTCATGTTGTGGGGGTTGGGTGAAGATCCAGGTGAGGGTTCTACAGTCAGATAGGGATACGTGTTGTGTATAATGTCCTCATATTTACTGTTGATGTCATGTTGTGGGGGTTGGGTGAAGATCCAGGTGAGGGTTCTACAGTCAGATAGGGATACGTGTTGTGTATAATGTCCTCATATTTACTGTTGATGTCATGTTGTGGGGGTTGAGTGAAGATCCAGGTGAGGGTTCTACAGTCAGATAGGGATACGTGTTGTGTATAATGTCCTCATATTTACTGTTGATGTCATGTTGTGGGGGTTGGGTGAAGATCCAGGTGAGGGTTCTACAGTCAGATAGGGATACGTGTTGTGTATAATGTCCTCATATTTACTGTTGATGTCATGTTGTGGGGGTTGAGTGAAGATCCAGGTGAGGGTTCTACAGTCAGATAGGGATACGTGTTGTGTATAATGTCCTCATATTTACTGTTGATGTCATGTTGTGGGGGTTGAGTGAAGATCCAGGTGAGGGTTCTACAGTCAGATAGGGATACGTGTTGTGTATAATGTCCTCATATTTACTGTTGATGTCATGTTGTGGGGGTTGAGTGAAGATCCAGGTGAGGGTTCTACAGTCAGATAGGGATACGTGTTGTGTATAATGTCCTCATATTTACTGTTGATGTCATGTTGTGGGGGTTGGGTGAAGATCCAGGTGAGGGTTCTACAGTCAGATAGGGATACGTGTTGTGTATAATGTCCTCATATTTACTGTTGATGTCATGTTGTGGGGGTTGAGTGAAGATCCAGGTGAGGGTTCTACAGTCAGATAGGGATACGTGTTGTGTATAATGTCCTCATATTTACTGTTGATGTCATGTTGTGGGGGTTGGGTGAAGATCCAGGTGAGGGTTCTACAGTCAGATAGGGATACGTGTTGTGTATAATGTCCTCATATTTACTGTTGATGTCATGTTGTGGAGGTTGGGTGAAGATCCAGGTGAGGGTTCTACAGTCAGATAGGGACACGTGTTGTGTATAATGTCCTCATATTTACTGTTGATGTCATGTTGTGGGGGTTGAGTGAAGATCCAGGTGAGGGTTCTACAGTCAGATAGGGATACGTGTTGTGTATAATGTCCTCATATTTACTGTTGATGTCATGTTGTGGGGGTTGAGTGAAGATCCAGGTGTGGGTTCTACAGTCAGATAGGGATACGTGTTGTGTATAATGTCCTCATATTTACTGTTGATGTCATGTTGTGGGGGTTGAGTGAAGATCCAGGTGAGGGTTCTACAGTCAGATAGGGATACGTGTTGTGTATAATGTCCTCATATTTACTGTTGATGTCATGTTGTGGGGGTTGAGTGAAGATCCAGGTGAGGGTTCTACAGTCAGATAGGGATACGTGTTGTGTATAATGTCCTCATATTTACTGTTGATGTCATGTTGTGGGGGTTGGGTGAAGATCCAGGTGAGGGTTCTACAGTCAGATAGGGATACGTGTTGTGTATAATGTCCTCATATTTACTGTTGATGTCATGTTGTGGAGGTTGGGTGAAGATCCAGGTGAGGGTTCTACAGTCAGATAGGGACACGTGTTGTGTATAATGTCCTCATATTTACTGTTGATGTCATGTTGTGGGGGTTGAGTGAAGATCCAGGTGAGGGTTCTACAGTCAGATAGGGATACGTGTTGTGTATAATGTCCTCATATTTACTGTTGATGTCATGTTGTGGGGGTTGAGTGAAGATCCAGGTGAGGGTTCTACAGTCAGATAGGGATACGTGTTGTGTATAATGTCCTCATATTTACTGTTGATGTCATGTTGTGGGGGTTGGGTGAAGATCCAGGTGAGGGTTCTACAGTCAGATAGGGATACGTGTTGTGTATAATGTCCTCATATTTACTGTTGATGTCATGTTGTGGAGGTTGGGTGAAGATCCAGGTGAGGGTTCTACAGTCAGATAGGGACACGTGTTGTGTATAATGTCCTCATATTTACTGTTGATGTCATGTTGTGGGGGTTGAGTGAAGATCCAGGTGAGGGTTCTACAGTCAGATAGGGATACGTGTTGTGTATAATGTCCTCATATTTACTGTTGATGTCATGTTGTGGGGGTTGAGTGAAGATCCAGGTGTGGGTTCTACAGTCAGATAGGGATACGTGTTGTGTATAATGTCCTCATATTTACTGTTGATGTCATGTTGTGGGGGTTGAGTGAAGATCCAGGTGAGGGTTCTACAGTCAGATAGGGATACGTGTTGTGTATAATGTCCTCATATTTACTGTTGATGTCATGTTGTGGGGGTTGGGTGAAGATCCAGGTGAGGGTTCTACAGTCAGATAGGGATACGTGTTGTGTATAATGTCCTCATATTTACTGTTGATGTCATGTTGTGGGGGTTGGGTGAAGATCCAGGTGAGGGTTCTACAGTCAGATAGGGATACGTGTTGTGTATAATGTCCTCATATTTACTGTTGATGTCATGTTGTGGAGGTTGGGTGAAGATCCAGGTGAGGGTTCTACAGTCAGATAGGGACACGTGTTGTGTATAATGTCCTCATATTTACTGTTGATGTCATGTTGTGGGGGTTGAGTGAAGATCCAGGTGAGGGTTCTACAGTCAGATAGGGATACGTGTTGTGTATAATGTCCTCATATTTACTGTTGATGTCATGTTGTGGGGGTTGGGTGAAGATCCAGGTGAGGGTTCTACAGTCAGATAGGGATACGTGTTGTGTATAATGTCCTCATATTTACTGTTGATGTCATGTTGTGGGGGTTGGGTGAAGATCCAGGTGAGGGTTCTACAGTCAGATAGGGATACGTGTTGTGTATAATGTCCTCATATTTACTGTTGATGTCATGTTGTGGGGGTTGAGTGAAGATCCAGGTGAGGGTTCTACAGTCAGATAGGGATACGTGTTGTGTATAATGTCCTCATATTTACTGTTGATGTCATGTTGTGGGGGTTGGGTGAAGATCCAGGTGAGGGTTCTACAGTCAGATAGGGATACGTGTTGTGTATAATGTCCTCATATTTACAGTTGATGTCATGTTGTGGGGGTTGAGTGAAGATCCAGGTGAGGGTTCTACAGTCAGATAGGGATACGTGTTGTGTATAATGTCCTCATATTTACTGTTAATGTCATGTTGTGGGGGTTGAGTGAAGATCCAGGTGAGGGTTCTACAGTCAGATAGGGATACGTGTTGTGTATAATGTCCTCATATTTACTGTTGATGTCATGTTGTGGGGGTTGGGTGAAGATCCAGGTGAGGGTTCTACAGTCAGATAGGGATACGTGTTGTGTATAATGTCCTCATATTTACTGTTGATGTCATGTTGTGGGGGTTGAGTGAAGATCCAGGTGAGGGTTCTACAGTCAGATAGGGATACGTGTTGTGTATAATGTCCTCATATTTACTGTTGATGTCATGTTGTGGGGGTTGAGTGAAGATCCAGGTGAGGGTTCTACAGTCAGATAGGGATACGTGTTGTGTATAATGTCCTCATATTTACTGTTGATGTCATGTTGTGGGGGTTGGGTGAAGATCCAGGTGAGGGTTCTACAGTCAGATAGGGATACGTGTTGTGTATAATGTCCTCATATTTACTGTGTAACCAACATAATATTAGAAGGGGGGTCTTAATGTTATACCTGATCGGTGTATATACAGGTTGGGAAAGCAATTAAACATTAATCTTAAAAGAATGGTAAAAAATTTTAATGGTACAAACCTGCTTCCCTATTACAAAACAAGCAGGCCAAAACAGCCACTCAACACTTTAGTAAAGACTAGCAATCATTCAAACAAGCCTAGACCAAAGATAATTATTAGACTGGTTAAAAGAATAGTGAGATGAGATCTAGCCATCATGGTGTTTACTCTAGTTTATTCTTGTATATAAATAAACATGTGACACCAAAACCTTAATATTAAACTATATTATTCATACCACAGCACTGAAGCGAGTTAGGCGACCTGTCGAGGATCTTCCAGGCACCTCAGAAGGTATGGGCATTAATCTCATTTAACTAGCATGTTTAGCAAGGTTTGATTCAGTTCATGTAGACCAAGCAGTGCCTACTGTATATTACAGTATTATTTTATTCTTGGATTATTAGCCTTGGAAAGCCCTGACCTTGAATCTGCTGGTAAGACAAGATGGAAGTTTTTAACTACTAATCGATTTTAAAGATATATAAATGTTAGTCGAAGCTAAAAAATCAGTGGCATATCTAGAATTTGAGATTCTGGATCACTTTTTGCATTTGCTTGATTGATTTAAATTAGATGTGCACATGTTTCTGTTTTGTTTTTAAGCAGTTTACCAAAAATGTAAGAAGAAGAAGAAGAAGAAGAAGAAGAAGAAGAAGAAGAAGCAGCACAGCAGTAGGGAAGAGCATGAACAAGCTAGTAAAAAAACACCAACAAAAATGTACAATAAACACTTTATTAGATCTGTAGATCAAGCCGCCTTAGCATCTGTTACTATGAGCCGCTATACGTAGGTAATTCACCATATTGGAACAGTCCAAGCGGTTGGGGATGCCAAGTCCATCCCCCTAAACTACACTACTTTTAAAGGGGTGGTAAAACACATTCTTTCGAAGGCTTGATTGTGTTTTTGGGGTGGAATGTAACATGTGTTCATGCTTCGTTTAAAAAAAAAGCATTATTTTTCATATATTTGACCTTTATTCTACACTGCTCTGTCCCTCGTAAAAACGGTCTGATGGTTTCCGGGTTGTATGAAGCCGGTTCCTCAAAAATACGCAATGGGCTCAGATTGGTTAGCTGGCCCAGTGTGTTGTGATTCGCTAACCGCCTAGTGCACGTATGTCGGAAACGCCACGCCCCTTCCCTTTACCGGTAGCCTCAGGCTACTAGCCTGTGCTTTGGGTAGTACAATGGCGTCTATAAAACCATACAAATTTGAGCAGTTTGTAACGTTAAGTGTTTGTCGGATAACGTTAAGTATGAATGAGCATTTAACGAACTGGTTTGCAGAGCCAAATGAGCGTTGTCATCTGTTTATTTCCTTGCTAACGTACAATTAACAATACAAACTATTACAGGAAAACACTGCGAAGAAAAATAAATCACACTTACAGGTTGTGGCCCGTAAACAGCTTCTGTTTTTAAATCCATCTTTCAGGACAAGCCGTTGTGCGAATCCTGCATTGAACTCATTGAACATGTGCAGCGGGAGCCGCGCACGCCCGTCTCATGTGGCGTTCACACCGGACGCGATTGACGCAAATAAATCGCGCTATTCGCGCGAAGGTGGACGCTTGAACATTTTGAGTTTACTCGCTTCATTCGCGTGTGACATTCACTGCACAACAGACGCAAATCCGTGTCATGGGCGGGGCTTCTGCCAGCGGCTCGTCTCGTTGAGAAATGGCTGACATGGGCTGCTACACATCTTTTTTTTGTTAAAATCTACTGTTAATGTGTGACAAAACGGAGTTTTAAGACTTTTTCAGTCGATAATGTAGTTGTTTAAAGCTCAAATCTGTGGTTTATTTATATAAAGAGTGCCTATTTGTACATTTTATCTGGCGTTTTCGGAGTTGTGAGCTCCAGTGGATCAGCGGCGCTCACACTGGCAGTGTGTGTCCCGTGCAGCTGAACCGCGGCTCGTGGATTGCAAATACAGGCAAATATTGTCCATTCTGTCACATTTTCCAGTCTTCTCCTCCGACCCCTGTCTGTCTCGTGCTTTGATTTATGATGGGCAGCATATATCTGCTGCAGATGCGACCTGTTCCCCTCTGTCTCATACACACATGCATATAACATGTTGAATGTTAAATGCACTGCAACCCCCCCCGTCCCTAGGAAGGCTGAACAAAGTGGACCTGCAGTCTGGATGAAAATAACAGCGTTTCGTCGGCATTGGCAACAACACTCCAGCCTACTAACTATACCACAGCAACACTCCAGCCTACTAACTAGCCTACCACAACAACTATTCCCCGCGGCGATACAAAATGGCCTCGCCCACCCTTATTTAATATTCTTGGAGGAGGGGTTTATGCAAATATTAGGGCTGGTGATGTCAGAGACCCCTGAGGAATGTCTAGTAGTCCCTAGAGGCCGTTTGCTGTAGTCCTTAGAAATAGATTTCTTTAAAAGCAAATATCTCCCTTTGCTTTAAACTTTGAACGTTGTAACTTTCCAGATGTTGTTTATGCTCAAACAGCAACATTACACACTAGCTAAAGTTAGAAAAGTGAAATCGTGCTTGCTCTATTGCTCTAAACTATAGAATTAAACTATTATTCTTCCGCAGTTTAAAGGTTACATTTTTTTTTTTTAGCCAGCTGTCTTAAGGTGCGTTCTGGTTTCACCGATATCTATGGTTTCTCCACGGGGTTTGCAGCTTTTCGATGACCGTTGGCGTCGGGTGGCGTCACTTCAAAGCGTTCCCATGGCAACAGGGGGAAATGGCGGCTCTTGTGTGAAGTAAACGAACATTTTTCAACTTTCTACTAATATATGTGACTTTATTGCAACGAAAATGCGGGGATTATGAAATCATGCTAGCCCCAAATATTTTGCACGCGGAAATAGGCAATTTACGCAGCGAAAGTGCGGCGTATTTGGAAAAAAATGCTGTCCCCGCATAAATATGCAGACTTTGGCTGATTATGCATTAACTCTTGCGATCGCCTAATCGTGTTTTTCTGGAGGGACTGTATTTTATTTAACAGAAGTTCCCTTTCAAAGCCTACAGCGAACTGCCGGTTTGGACTACATCCCTCTACTTCCTGCTTTAATTACGTCAGTAGAACAGACTAACCTCCGCCCGCAAGAATACGCCAAAAAGGGGGCGTGGTCTTGTTGCTCTCCCACGTGGAGAAGAGGAAGTGTTGCGTGGAGAAGAGGAAGTGTTGCGTTTGAGTGTGTTTGTCGCCATGTCGTCGAGACGCTGTTATTTTCATCCCGGAGTCAAATCACCTTTGTTTGGCTTTCCCAGGGACGCTGTAGAGATTATTGAACGCATACATCTCCCCGTTACGGTAAGAGGCGTGACCTTTCCGTGCAACGTGCGCTAAGCTGCTGTCCAATCACAACACGGGAACCGGGCAACGTGCGCTAAGCTGCTGTCCAATCACAACACGGGAACCGGGCAACGAGCGCTAAGCTGCTGTCCAATCACAACACAGGAACCGGGCAACGTGCGCTAAGCTGCGGTCGAATCACAATACAGGAACCGCTGGCACAATCAGAACTCGTTACGTATTTCTGAAGGAGGGACTTCATAGAACAGGGAACTCATCAGCCGTTTTTAGGACAGTGAGAACAGCGGTGTACAGATGAGTAAATTGTGTGAAAAATACTGTGTTTTTTTACACGCGAAACATGAACACATGTTATATTGCACACTGTAAACACAATCAAAGCTAAAAAAAAAACACGAAAACGGGACCTTTAATGTTTTTGATGAAAGCATTTCTCCATATAATGGACTTCGATGGGCATCATTCTGTTCAAGGTCCAAATGAGTTTCAGTGTAAATCGTCTGGTGTCGTTTGGTATTATTTAAAGGTCCCGTTCTTCGTGATCCCATTGTTCAAACTTTAGTTAGTGTGTAATGTTGCTGTTAGAGCATAAATAATACCTGTAAAATTATAAAGCTCAAAGTTCAATGCCAAGCGAGATATTTTATTTAACAGAAGTTCCCTTTCAAAGCCTACAGCGAACGGCCGGCTTGGACTACATCCTGGTACAGCCTGCTTTAATTACGTCAGTAGAGCAGTAGAACAGACTAACCTCCGCCCACAAGAATATGCGAAAAAAGGGGGCGTGGTCTTGTTGCTGTTCCACGTGGAGAAGAGGAAGTGTCGCGTGGAGAAAAGGAAGTGTTGCGTTTGAGTGTGTTTGTCGCCATGTCGTCGAGACGCTGTTATTTTCATCCCGGAGTCAAATCACCGTTGTTTGGCTTTCCCAGGGACGCTGTAGAGATCATTAAGCGCATACATCTCCCGTTAAGAGGCGTGACCTTTCCACGTGCGCTAAGCTGCTGTCCAATCACAACACAGGAACCGCTGGCACAATCAGAACTCGTTACGTGTTTCTGAAGGAGGGACTTCATAGAATAAAGGAACTCATCAGCCGTTTTTAGGACAGTGAGAACAGCGGTGTACAGATGAGTAAATTGTGTTAAAAATACTGTTTTTTTTTTTACACGCGAAACATGAACACATGTTATATTGCACACTGTAAACACAATCAAAGCTTCAAAAAACACGAAGAACGGGACCTTTAAAGCCCTTTTGAAGCTGCACTGAAACTGTCATTTGGACCTTGAACAGAATGATGCCCATCGAAGTCCATTATATGGAGAAATGCTTTCATCAAAAACATTAATTTCTTTTCGACCGCAAAAAGAAAGACATGGACATCTTGGATGACATGGGGGTGAGGAAATTATCAGCAAAAGTTTATTTAAAAGTGAACTAATCCTTTAAGTTTATCAAAGGGAAATGATAAAGTGCTTTACCTCAATTCACATTTTAGTTATTTTTTATTTTTGTATTTGAAAAAGCACACATTAAACTTTGCTTCTTGTTCCCGTACTTGGTGTACTGTTTTATGTTCCTATACACACACACACACACATATATATATAAAAATGGCCTAGTGGTTAGCATTAAACTTTTCGTGTTTGTGTTAAACCATTTGTCCTCATAGATCACTTTTGTCCTTATAATACACAATGTTTTCACATTTGTGTGTGTGTGTTAAACCGTTTGTCCTCATAGATCACTTTTGTCCTTATAATACACAATGTTTTCACATTTGTGTGTGTGTGTTAAACCGTTTGTCCTCCTAGAACACTTTTGTCCTTATAATACACAATGTTTTCACATTTGTGTGTGTGTGTTAAACCGTTTGTCCTCCTAGATCACCTTTGTCCTTATAATACACAATGTTTTCACGTTTGTGTGTGTGTGTTAAACCGTTTGTCCTCATAGATCACCTTTGTCCTTATAATACACAATGTTTTCACGTTTGTGTGTGTGTGTGTTAAACCGTTTGTCCTCATAGATCACTTTTGTCCTTATAATACACAATGTTTTCACGTTTGTGTGTTTGAGTTAAACCGTTTGTCCTCCTAGATCACCTTTGTCCTTATAATACACAATGTTTTCACGTTTGTGTGTTTGAGTTAAACCGTTTGTCCTCCTAGATCACCTTTGTCCTTATAATACACAATGTTTTCACGCTTGTGTTTGCGTTTTTAAGTTTTCAATTAATGGTGTTCTAGGGGGTGCATATAAAAATATATGGCTTGGTTGTCCAAGGATAAGACAAAGCTCACACATTCACACTTAGTGTAAAAAGATGAACAGAAAAATAATTACTCTTGATTCTGATTGAGCTAATTATTGTGGCATTATATTGTTTTTGCATTGAATTATGTGTATGCATGGTTAAAGAGATGAGTCTGTAGACTTAAACTGATCAAGTGTGTCTGAATTCAGAACGGGGCTGTGGAGGCTTTTAAAGTTTAGAAGTCAGAAAACTGTTTACTACCTTTTAAAGGATTTAGATATTCAGGGCATTATTAACAGACCAGAACTTTGTGACTATAAGGTTTGACTGACAGTAGTCTCATGAGGGTTCACAAATATATTGACGTGATAAGCCATTTGTCCTCAGGTCAGCGATGTCATTTCAATACTCAATGCATTGATTTTGTGTATGTTTAGATATGTCCTATTAATACATTTGTGTCCCTTTAATACACGATAATAACATGTGTGTGTGTGTGTTATAGCTACTGTCCTTATAATAATGGTTTGTGTCATAGGCGGGGCTTGCATGTAATTATAATATGTCCTCATAATTGTGTATTTTGTCAGGTTGTTACATTATCACTTGTGTTGAGTGTAAACTAATTCTGAAGTGAAATCTGTGTTGTGTGGCTAAAACAAAATTTTTTGATATGCACCACAACTCTGTAGAGCAAGTGCAAAGGGGTGTCCCCCTAATACAGCAAAAAACTGGTTTGGGCTGAAGTGTCCTTGTAATACACATAAACCCGTATGTGTGTGTGTGTGTGTGTGTGTGTGTGTGTGTGTGTGTGTGTGTGTGTGTGTGTGTGTGTGTGTGTGTGTGTGTATAAGCATGCATAATGGAATTAACATGGAAGACCAATTTGATATATAACTGATTTTAGAGTGTTTATTGCAAAGAAACTGTGAAAAGACTTTATTAATAAGTAGAATGTCCAGCAGAGGGCAGCAGAAGACCACTCATTGGTTCATTCTGTCCACTAAGCATATATATATAAACTCTAAAAAAACATTATAATAGCATTGAAAATGACATTTTGTCAATGTTTATCAATTAATTTGTTCATTTGATTAATGTTTTTACAATAATTATTAAATTACAATTAAAATAATGCCTGAAAATATGTTTTAAAGGGGAAGACCTGGAATAAGCTATTTGTTACCCATCATTTATTTCAAATATTTATATCACCAACAAAATGTGCATGTGAGTTAAGCACGTTTGAAGACATTAACTTGGAAAATGTGCCCATTAAATGAAAAACAGACATTTAAAATGAAAATGAGCCAATGAGTGGTTCTCTGCTGCCACCTGCTGGGCATAAATAGTCATTTTTTCATACTATTTACTTATCATGTTCTATAATTCCTATTTAGACATTATAAAGTCATTATTACAATATTTACAATCACATTTTGTCAAATTAATTTATCTCAAATATATTATGGCGTATTACCTAAAATTGCCACCAGATGGCAGCAGAAGACCACTCATTGGCTTATCCTCTAAACTAATATTGTTCAATCATATTTAAACTGTGATCGTGCAGACCAAAGCGTAAATGCTAGAGACTTGAAACTTCATCAGATGATAGTACAAAAATCGAGGCTAATGTTGTCAGAGTATGAACCCGATTGGACAATAGGTGGCGCTACAGCATTCAAAAGCGCGAAATGGCTCATAACTCCTAAACCGTATGTCGTAGACTCAAGTGTCTTATATCATTGGAAAGGTGAGTCCATGACGAACAAAACGTATATCTCCGATTTCATTTCCGCCATGATAGATTTTCCGCCATTTTGAATTTTGTCAAAAAACTACTTTTGCAAACTAGTCCTAGGTTTTTTGCCCGATCGGAACCAAACCAGTGACAAAATGTTCTCTGGAGTCAGGTTATCAATAATTATCAAAAAAAAGTTGAAATTTATATTCACGGTTGTTAAGGAGCGTAAAAATAGTCGTTCAGGGCGGAGCCTATTTACTAAAAAAGCTATAACTCAAGAACAAAATGAGATATCTTTACCAAACATGGTAGACATGTGTATAGGCTGAGTCTTTGGTCACAATAAAAAAAATCGCGACGATTTAACTCTTGGTGGCGCAATAACGTAAAAAAACATGAAAATGGCTTTAACCACCCGACCGCTAGTCCGATTGACTTGAAAATTGGTATGCAGTGTCTTGGTCCAAGGTACCAAGTATGTCTGTGAGGACATTGGCATATCTCAAAAAACATGGCTGCCACAGCCAATTAAATTTGAGCACCTATTAGACAAGTCTCATGGCCCTAGAGGTCGGTAAGAATTTTGAAAGAAATCGGCCACTAGTTGGCGCTAATGAGTTTTATGGCTCTGTAATCACGTGGTGTTGCACACATCCACGAAATATGCATATCATTTGATATATTCTAAGGGAAAACTCAAAACTTCACGAAAATTGGTGGGCATGTGTGTCATAACATCATTAACAAGCATGCAAAGTTTTATAGAGATCGGACCATAGGTGGCGCTATAACTATTAAAAACCTTTTAAAACCATATGTTTTCTATGGTAAATTGCCAATATTGCCTGTAAATGGACTTTTCCATCTGTTATTTCAGTGTTTAAAATCTTGCTAAATGAAACGTAATGTCTTTTGATGCTTGTGTGCTTAAAGGCCTTAAAGGCTTGAACCCCGCTAAATGCTGCTTGCAGCTTTAATTATTATTATTATTATTATTCTCCGCTAAAACGCATCGTGCAGCCCAAACCGTAAGTGCTAGAGACTTGAAACTTGGTCACAAGGTAGTACAAAAATCGAGGAGAGGTTATCAAAATATGAGCCTGATTGGCCAATAGGTGGCGCTATAGCGCAAAAAACAAAAAAACTGCACTATTTTGCTTATATCTCAATAACCCTTTGTCCCAGATCCAAGTGTCTTACATCATTGGAATCCTTGGCTCAAGCCGAACAAAAAATATAGCAGGTTTTTTATTTCCGGTATGCAAATTTTCCCGCCATTTTGGATTTTGTCCAAAACCTACTTTTGCGAACTAGTCCCTGGATTTTTGCCCGATCGGAACCAAACCAGTGCAGAAATGTTCTCTGGAGTCTGAATATCAATAATTATCAAAAAAAAGTTTAAATTTCTTTTAACGGTTGCTAAGGGGCCTCAAAACGTCAAAATGGGCGGAGCATAATATTTAAAAAAAGCTATAACTTAGGAAGTAAATGAGATAACTTCACCAAACTTGGTACACATGTGTATATGCTGAGTTTTTGGTCACGATAAAAAAATCGCGATGATTGGGCTCTAGGTGGCGCTATAACACGAAAAAAACATGAAAATGGCTATAACCACCCGACCGCTAGTCCGATTGACTTGAAAATTTGTATGCAGTGTCTTGGTCCAAGGTACCATATATGTCTATGAGGACATTGGCGTATCTCAAAAAACATGGCTGCTATCGGCCAATGAAGTTTGAGCACCTCTAAGACAAGGTTAACGGAGACCGATCGGAATGAAACTCGGTGAGCGTCTTTGACTCATGACCCTAGAGGTCTGTAAGAATTTTGAAAGAAATCGGCCACTAGTTGGCGCTAACAAGTTTTATGGCTCTGTAATCACGTGGTGTTGCACACATCAACCAAATATACATATCATATGATAGGTCTCCTCATGTTGAACAACTTTGCTTCTAGAAGTATTGCTGTCAATCAAATCGTTCATTCAATATTTGTAATTATGTTTAAAACCTACTTTTGCGAACTAGTCCCTGGATTTTTTCCCGATCAGAATCAAACCAGTCTAGGACAATTCTCTGGACTCTCTAGATCAATAATTATTGAAAAAAAGTTAAACTTTTGCATTTGGATGGCTATAACAGGGTCATTTAGAAGAGGGACGTAGCAAAATACACTCAATAGCCTATAAATCCTAATGGAAAACTCAAACCTTCACGAAAATTGTTAAGTATATGTGACATAACATGTTGAAGAAGCATGCAAAGTTTCATGGAGATCGGACCATAGTTGGCGCTATAACTGTTAAAAAGCTTTGAAAACCATGTATTCCCTATGGTGAATTGCCTGTATTGGCTGTAAATGGTATTTTCCATCTCTGTAATCAGGTGGGGTTAAAAACATCCACATAATATGCATATATTATGATAGATCTCCACATGCTAAACAACTTTGCCTCAAGAACCAATACTGGCAATCAAATCGTTATTTAAATATTCACAACTATGTTAAAAACCTCTTTTTGTAAACTAGTCCTAGGTTTTTTGCCCAATCGAACCAAACCACTGCAGTACAATTCTCTGGACTATTTAGAGCAATAATTATATATATAAATAAAAAAGTTCAACTTTTGCATCTGAATGGTTATAACAGGGTAATTTCAAGATGTGGCCTTGACCAAGTGTCCCCGAATGCCTATATCTATTCAATGAATGCTCAGATCTACTTAAAAAACAAGTCAGAACATGTATCCTATAACTCTAAACAAGCATGAAAAATTTCAGACAAATTGGACAATATTTGCCTCTATAACAGTTAAAAAGATTGAAATTACAGAGTTCTGGTATATTAAGCCAATAAGTGGTCGTTTGATGCCCCCCGCTGTTCATTTTATTGTTCTACACACAAAATAATATTATTCTGCCATAAAACGCATCGTGCAGCCCAAACCGTAAGGGCTGGAACTTTGAAACTTTGTCAGATGGTAGTACACAAATCGAGGAGAGGTTATCAAATTATGAGCCAGATTGGCCAATAGGTGGCGCTAAAGCAATCAATTGCGCGAAACCACTCATAACTCCTAAACCGTATGTCGTAGACTCAAGTGTCTTATATCATTGGAAAGGTGAGTCCATGACGAACAAAATGTATGTCTCCGATTTCATTTCCGCCGTGATAGATTTTCCGCCATTTTGAATTTTGTCAAAAAACTACTTTTGCAAACTAGTCCTAGGTTTTGCGCTTGATCGGAACCAAACAAGTGCAGAAATGTTCTCTGGAGTCTGAATATCAATAATTATCGAAAAAAAGTTGAAATTTCTATTCACGGTTGCTAAGGGGCGTAAAACGAATGTTGTGGGAGGAGCCTATTTTAATAAAATGGCTATAACTCAAGAACAAAATGAGATATCTTCACCAAACTTGGTACACATGTTTATGGGCTCATTCCTCGGTCTCGATATAAAAATCGCGACGATTGAACACTTGGTGGCGCTATAACACGAAAAAACACAGGAAAAGGGCTAAAACCACCCGACCGCTAGTCTGATTGACTTGAAAATTGGTATGCAGTGTGTTGGTCCAAGGTACCATGCATGTCTATAAGGACATTGGCGTATCTCAAAAAACATGGCCGCCACAGCCAATTAAATTTGAGCACCTATTAGACAAGGTTAACGGAGTCCGATCAGAACGAATCTCAATGGGCATGTTTGACTCATGGCCCTAGAGGTCTATAAGAATTTTGAAAGAAATCAGCCACTAGTTGGCGCTAACGAGTTGTATGGCTCTGTAATCACGTGGTGTTGCACACATCCACAAAATATGCATATCATTTGATAGATCTCCTCATATTGAACAACTTTGCCTCTAGAACCATTGCTCTCAATCAAATTGTTCATGAAATATTTGCAATTATGTTAAAAACCTACTTTTGCGAACTAGTCCCTGGTTTTTTGCCCGATCGGACCCAAACCAGTCTAGGACAATTGTCTGGACTCTCTAGATTATTAATTATCAAAGAAAAGTTCAACTTTTGCATTTGAATGGCTATAGCAAGGTGATTTAGAAGAGGGACATAGCAAAACACACTCAATAGCCTATAAATCTTAAAGGAAAACTCAAAACTTCACGAAAATTGGTGGGCATGTGTGACATTAGATCCTTAACAAGCATACAAAGCTTTATAGAGATCGGACCATAGGTGGCGCTATAACTTTTAAAAACCATATGTTTCCTATGGTAAATTGCCTATATTGCCTGTAATTTGAGTTTTCCATCTATTATTTCAGTGTTTAAAATCTTGCTAAATAAAACTTAATGTATTTTGATGCTTGTGTGCTTAAAGGCCTTAAAGGCTTGAACCCCGCTAAATGCTGCTTGCAGCTTTAATTATTATTATTAGGGGTTCAAGCATGAAATGCTGAAACCCTATTGTAATTGTAAGGATTCGTAAAACGCATTGTGCAGTCCAAACCGTAAGGCCTAGAGACATGAAACCTGGCCAGATGGTAGGCCTCAGTTTGGGGACAACCTATCAGAGTATGACCCCGAATGGCCCATAGGTGGCGCTACAGCAACCAAAAGTTCAAAATTGCTCATAACTCTTAGACTGTTTGTCCCAGGATCAAGTGTCTTATATCGTTGGAATCCTTGGCTCAAGGCAGACAAAATGGCTATCTCCGATTTGGATGTAGGCAGGGAACATTTTCTGCTATGTCGAATTTTGTCCAAAACCTACTTTTGCAAACTAGTCCCTGGTTTTTCGCCCGATCGGAACCAAACCAGTCTAGGACAATTCTCGGGACTCTCTAGATCAATAATTATCGAAAAAAAGTTCAACTTTTGCATTTAGGTGGCTATAACAGGGTCATTTAGAAAAGGGGCGTGGCAAAATACACTAAAAAGCCTATACATCCCAAATGAAAACTCAGAACTTCACCAAAATTGATGAGCATATGTGTCCGAACATGGTGAGGAAGCATGCAGAGTTTCATGGAGATCGGACCATAGGTGGCGCTATAACTGGCAAAAAGCCTTCCTTCTTATTAGGGGTTCAAGCATGAAATGCTGAAACCCTATTGTAATTGTAAGGATTCGTAAAACGCATTGTGCAGTCCAAACCGTAAGGCCTAGAGACATGAAACCTGGCCAGATGGTAGGCCTCAGTTTGGGGACAACCTATCAGAGTATGACCCCGAATGGCCCATAGGTGGCGCTACAGCAACCAAAAGTTCAAAATTGCTCATAACTCTTAGACTGTTTGTCCCAGGATCAAGTGTCTTATATCGTTGGAATCCTTGGCTCAAGGCAGACAAAATGGCTATCTCCGATTTGGATGTAGGCAGGGAACATTTTCTGCTATGTCGAATTTTGTCCAAAACCTACTTTTGCAAACTAGTCCCTGGTTTTTCGCCCGATCGGAACCAAACCAGTCTAGGACAATTCTCGGGACTCTCTAGATCAATAATTATCGAAAAAAAGTTCAACTTTTGCATTTAGGTGGCTATAACAGGGTCATTTAGAAAAGGGGCGTGGCAAAATACACTAAAAAGCCTATACATCCCAAATGAAAACTCAGAACTTCACCAAAATTGATGAGCATATGTGTCCGAACATGGTGAGGAAGCATGCAGAGTTTCATGGAGATCGGACCATAGGTGGCGCTATAACTGGCAAAAAGCCTTCCTTCTTATTAGGGGTTCAAGCATGAAATGCTGAAACCCTATTGTAATTGTAAGGATTCGTAAAACGCATTGTGCAGTCCAAACCGTAAGGCCTAGAGACATGAAACCTGGCCAGATGGTAGGCCTCAGTTTGGGGACAACCTATCAGAGTATGACCCCGAATGGCCCATAGGTGGCGCTACAGCAACCAAAAGTTCAAAATTGCTCATAACTCTTAGACTGTTTGTCCCAGGATCAAGTGTCTTATATCGTTGGAATCCTTGGCTCAAGGCAGACAAAATGGCTATCTCCGATTTGGATGTAGGCAGGGAACATTTTCTGCTATGTCGAATTTTGTCCAAAACCTACTTTTGCAAACTAGTCCCTGGTTTTTCGCCCGATCGGAACCAAACCAGTCTAGGACAATTCTCGGGACTCTCTAGATCAATAATTATCGAAAAAAAGTTCAACTTTTGCATTTAGGTGGCTATAACAGGGTCATTTAGAAAAGGGGCGTGGCAAAATACACTAAAAAGCCTATACATCCCAAATGAAAACTCAGAACTTCACCAAAATTGATGAGCATATGTGTCCGAACATGGTGAGGAAGCATGCAGAGTTTCATGGAGATCGGACCATAGGTGGCGCTATAACTGGCAAAAAGCCTTCCTTCTTATTAGGGGTTCAAGCATGAAATGCTGAAACCCTATTGTAATTGTAAGGATTCGTAAAACGCATTGTGCAGTCCAAACCGTAAGGCCTAGAGACATGAAACCTGGCCAGATGGTAGGCCTCAGTTTGGGGACAACCTATCAGAGTATGACCCCGAATGGCCCATAGGTGGCGCTACAGCAACCAAAAGTTCAAAATTGCTCATAACTCTTAGACTGTTTGTCCCAGGATCAAGTGTCTTATATCGTTGGAATCCTTGGCTCAAGGCAGACAAAATGGCTATCTCCGATTTGGATGTAGGCAGGGAACATTTTCTGCTATGTCGAATTTTGTCCAAAACCTACTTTTGCAAACTAGTCCCTGGTTTTTCGCCCGATCGGAACCAAACCAGTCTAGGACAATTCTCGGGACTCTCTAGATCAATAATTATCGAAAAAAAGTTCAACTTTTGCATTTAGGTGGCTATAACAGGGTCATTTAGAAAAGGGGCGTGGCAAAATACACTAAAAAGCCTATACATCCCAAATGAAAACTCAGAACTTCACCAAAATTGATGAGCATATGTGTCCGAACATGGTGAGGAAGCATGCAGAGTTTCATGGAGATCGGACCATAGGTGGCGCTATAACTGGCAAAAAGCCTTCCTTCTTATTAGGGGTTCAAGCATGAAATGCTGAAACCCTATTGTAATTGTAAGGATTCGTAAAACGCATTGTGCAGTCCAAACCGTAAGGCCTAGAGACATGAAACCTGGCCAGATGGTAGGCCTCAGTTTGGGGACAACCTATCAGAGTATGACCCCGAATGGCCCATAGGTGGCGCTACAGCAACCAAAAGTTCAAAATTGCTCATAACTCTTAGACTGTTTGTCCCAGGATCAAGTGTCTTATATCGTTGGAATCCTTGGCTCAAGGCAGACAAAATGGCTATCTCCGATTTGGATGTAGGCAGGGAACATTTTCTGCTATGTCGAATTTTGTCCAAAACCTACTTTTGCAAACTAGTCCCTGGTTTTTCGCCCGATCGGAACCAAACCAGTCTAGGACAATTCTCGGGACTCTCTAGATCAATAATTATCGAAAAAAAGTTCAACTTTTGCATTTAGGTGGCTATAACAGGGTCATTTAGAAAAGGGGCGTGGCAAAATACACTAAAAAGCCTATACATCCCAAATGAAAACTCAGAACTTCACCAAAATTGATGAGCATATGTGTCCGAACATGGTGAGGAAGCATGCAGAGTTTCATGGAGATCGGACCATAGGTGGCGCTATAACTGGCAAAAAGCCTTCCTTCTTATTAGGGGTTCAAGCATGAAATGCTGAAACCCTATTGTAATTGTAAGGATTCGTAAAACGCATTGTGCAGTCCAAACCGTAAGGCCTAGAGACATGAAACCTGGCCAGATGGTAGGCCTCAGTTTGGGGACAACCTATCAGAGTATGACCCCGAATGGCCCATAGGTGGCGCTACAGCAACCAAAAGTTCAAAATTGCTCATAACTCTTAGACTGTTTGTCCCAGGATCAAGTGTCTTATATCGTTGGAATCCTTGGCTCAAGGCAGACAAAATGGCTATCTCCGATTTGGATGTAGGCAGGGAACATTTTCTGCTATGTCGAATTTTGTCCAAAACCTACTTTTGCAAACTAGTCCCTGGTTTTTCGCCCGATCGGAACCAAACCAGTCTAGGACAATTCTCGGGACTCTCTAGATCAATAATTATCGAAAAAAAGTTCAACTTTTGCATTTAGGTGGCTATAACAGGGTCATTTAGAAAAGGGGCGTGGCAAAATACACTAAAAAGCCTATACATCCCAAATGAAAACTCAGAACTTCACCAAAATTGATGAGCATATGTGTCCGAACATGGTGAGGAAGCATGCAGAGTTTCATGGAGATCGGACCATAGGTGGCGCTATAACTGGCAAAAAGCCTTCCTTCTTATTAGGGGTTCAAGCATGAAATGCTGAAACCCTATTGTAATTGTAAGGATTCGTAAAACGCATTGTGCAGTCCAAACCGTAAGGCCTAGAGACATGAAACCTGGCCAGATGGTAGGCCTCAGTTTGGGGACAACCTATCAGAGTATGACCCCGAATGGCCCATAGGTGGCGCTACAGCAACCAAAAGTTCAAAATTGCTCATAACTCTTAGACTGTTTGTCCCAGGATCAAGTGTCTTATATCGTTGGAATCCTTGGCTCAAGGCAGACAAAATGGCTATCTCCGATTTGGATGTAGGCAGGGAACATTTTCTGCTATGTCGAATTTTGTCCAAAACCTACTTTTGCAAACTAGTCCCTGGTTTTTCGCCCGATCGGAACCAAACCAGTCTAGGACAATTCTCGGGACTCTCTAGATCAATAATTATCGAAAAAAAGTTCAACTTTTGCATTTAGGTGGCTATAACAGGGTCATTTAGAAAAGGGGCGTGGCAAAATACACTAAAAAGCCTATACATCCCAAATGAAAACTCAGAACTTCACCAAAATTGATGAGCATATGTGTCCGAACATGGTGAGGAAGCATGCAGAGTTTCATGGAGATCGGACCATAGGTGGCGCTATAACTGGCAAAAAGCCTTCCTTCTTATTAGGGGTTCAAGCATGAAATGCTGAAACCCTATTGTAATTGTAAGGATTCGTAAAACGCATTGTGCAGTCCAAACCGTAAGGCCTAGAGACATGAAACCTGGCCAGATGGTAGGCCTCAGTTTGGGGACAACCTATCAGAGTATGACCCCGAATGGCCCATAGGTGGCGCTACAGCAACCAAAAGTTCAAAATTGCTCATAACTCTTAGACTGTTTGTCCCAGGATCAAGTGTCTTATATCGTTGGAATCCTTGGCTCAAGGCAGACAAAATGGCTATCTCCGATTTGGATGTAGGCAGGGAACATTTTCTGCTATGTCGAATTTTGTCCAAAACCTACTTTTGCAAACTAGTCCCTGGTTTTTCGCCCGATCGGAACCAAACCAGTCTAGGACAATTCTCGGGACTCTCTAGATCAATAATTATCGAAAAAAAGTTCAACTTTTGCATTTAGGTGGCTATAACAGGGTCATTTAGAAAAGGGGCGTGGCAAAATACACTAAAAAGCCTATACATCCCAAATGAAAACTCAGAACTTCACCAAAATTGATGAGCATATGTGTCCGAACATGGTGAGGAAGCATGCAGAGTTTCATGGAGATCGGACCATAGGTGGCGCTATAACTGGCAAAAAGCCTTCCTTCTTATTAGGGGTTCAAGCATGAAATGCTGAAACCCTATTGTAATTGTAAGGATTCGTAAAACGCATTGTGCAGTCCAAACCGTAAGGCCTAGAGACATGAAACCTGGCCAGATGGTAGGCCTCAGTTTGGGGACAACCTATCAGAGTATGACCCCGAATGGCCCATAGGTGGCGCTACAGCAACCAAAAGTTCAAAATTGCTCATAACTCTTAGACTGTTTGTCCCAGGATCAAGTGTCTTATATCGTTGGAATCCTTGGCTCAAGGCAGACAAAATGGCTATCTCCGATTTGGATGTAGGCAGGGAACATTTTCTGCTATGTCGAATTTTGTCCAAAACCTACTTTTGCAAACTAGTCCCTGGTTTTTCGCCCGATCGGAACCAAACCAGTCTAGGACAATTCTCGGGACTCTCTAGATCAATAATTATCGAAAAAAAGTTCAACTTTTGCATTTAGGTGGCTATAACAGGGTCATTTAGAAAAGGGGCGTGGCAAAATACACTAAAAAGCCTATACATCCCAAATGAAAACTCAGAACTTCACCAAAATTGATGAGCATATGTGTCCGAACATGGTGAGGAAGCATGCAGAGTTTCATGGAGATCGGACCATAGGTGGCGCTATAACTGGCAAAAAGCCTTCCTTCTTATTAGGGGTTCAAGCATGAAATGCTGAAACCCTATTGTAATTGTAAGGATTCGTAAAACGCATTGTGCAGTCCAAACCGTAAGGCCTAGAGACATGAAACCTGGCCAGATGGTAGGCCTCAGTTTGGGGACAACCTATCAGAGTATGACCCCGAATGGCCCATAGGTGGCGCTACAGCAACCAAAAGTTCAAAATTGCTCATAACTCTTAGACTGTTTGTCCCAGGATCAAGTGTCTTATATCGTTGGAATCCTTGGCTCAAGGCAGACAAAATGGCTATCTCCGATTTGGATGTAGGCAGGGAACATTTTCTGCTATGTCGAATTTTGTCCAAAACCTACTTTTGCAAACTAGTCCCTGGTTTTTCGCCCGATCGGAACCAAACCAGTCTAGGACAATTCTCGGGACTCTCTAGATCAATAATTATCGAAAAAAAGTTCAACTTTTGCATTTAGGTGGCTATAACAGGGTCATTTAGAAAAGGGGCGTGGCAAAATACACTAAAAAGCCTATACATCCCAAATGAAAACTCAGAACTTCACCAAAATTGATGAGCATATGTGTCCGAACATGGTGAGGAAGCATGCAGAGTTTCATGGAGATCGGACCATAGGTGGCGCTATAACTGGCAAAAAGCCTTCCTTCTTATTAGGGGTTCAAGCATGAAATGCTGAAACCCTATTGTAATTGTAAGGATTCGTAAAACGCATTGTGCAGTCCAAACCGTAAGGCCTAGAGACATGAAACCTGGCCAGATGGTAGGCCTCAGTTTGGGGACAACCTATCAGAGTATGACCCCGAATGGCCCATAGGTGGCGCTACAGCAACCAAAAGTTCAAAATTGCTCATAACTCTTAGACTGTTTGTCCCAGGATCAAGTGTCTTATATCGTTGGAATCCTTGGCTCAAGGCAGACAAAATGGCTATCTCCGATTTGGATGTAGGCAGGGAACATTTTCTGCTATGTCGAATTTTGTCCAAAACCTACTTTTGCAAACTAGTCCCTGGTTTTTCGCCCGATCGGAACCAAACCAGTCTAGGACAATTCTCGGGACTCTCTAGATCAATAATTATCGAAAAAAAGTTCAACTTTTGCATTTAGGTGGCTATAACAGGGTCATTTAGAAAAGGGGCGTGGCAAAATACACTAAAAAGCCTATACATCCCAAATGAAAACTCAGAACTTCACCAAAATTGATGAGCATATGTGTCCGAACATGGTGAGGAAGCATGCAGAGTTTCATGGAGATCGGACCATAGGTGGCGCTATAACTGGCAAAAAGCCTTCCTTCTTATTAGGGGTTCAAGCATGAAATGCTGAAACCCTATTGTAATTGTAAGGATTCGTAAAACGCATTGTGCAGTCCAAACCGTAAGGCCTAGAGACATGAAACCTGGCCAGATGGTAGGCCTCAGTTTGGGGACAACCTATCAGAGTATGACCCCGAATGGCCCATAGGTGGCGCTACAGCAACCAAAAGTTCAAAATTGCTCATAACTCTTAGACTGTTTGTCCCAGGATCAAGTGTCTTATATCGTTGGAATCCTTGGCTCAAGGCAGACAAAATGGCTATCTCCGATTTGGATGTAGGCAGGGAACATTTTCTGCTATGTCGAATTTTGTCCAAAACCTACTTTTGCAAACTAGTCCCTGGTTTTTCGCCCGATCGGAACCAAACCAGTCTAGGACAATTCTCGGGACTCTCTAGATCAATAATTATCGAAAAAAAGTTCAACTTTTGCATTTAGGTGGCTATAACAGGGTCATTTAGAAAAGGGGCGTGGCAAAATACACTAAAAAGCCTATACATCCCAAATGAAAACTCAGAACTTCACCAAAATTGATGAGCATATGTGTCCGAACATGGTGAGGAAGCATGCAGAGTTTCATGGAGATCGGACCATAGGTGGCGCTATAACTGGCAAAAAGCCTTCCTTCTTATTAGGGGTTCAAGCATGAAATGCTGAAACCCTATTGTAATTGTAAGGATTCGTAAAACGCATTGTGCAGTCCAAACCGTAAGGCCTAGAGACATGAAACCTGGCCAGATGGTAGGCCTCAGTTTGGGGACAACCTATCAGAGTATGACCCCGAATGGCCCATAGGTGGCGCTACAGCAACCAAAAGTTCAAAATTGCTCATAACTCTTAGACTGTTTGTCCCAGGATCAAGTGTCTTATATCGTTGGAATCCTTGGCTCAAGGCAGACAAAATGGCTATCTCCGATTTGGATGTAGGCAGGGAACATTTTCTGCTATGTCGAATTTTGTCCAAAACCTACTTTTGCAAACTAGTCCCTGGTTTTTCGCCCGATCGGAACCAAACCAGTCTAGGACAATTCTCGGGACTCTCTAGATCAATAATTATCGAAAAAAAGTTCAACTTTTGCATTTAGGTGGCTATAACAGGGTCATTTAGAAAAGGGGCGTGGCAAAATACACTAAAAAGCCTATACATCCCAAATGAAAACTCAGAACTTCACCAAAATTGATGAGCATATGTGTCCGAACATGGTGAGGAAGCATGCAGAGTTTCATGGAGATCGGACCATAGGTGGCGCTATAACTGGCAAAAAGCCTTCCTTCTTATTAGGGGTTCAAGCATGAAATGCTGAAACCCTATTGTAATTGTAAGGATTCGTAAAACGCATTGTGCAGTCCAAACCGTAAGGCCTAGAGACATGAAACCTGGCCAGATGGTAGGCCTCAGTTTGGGGACAACCTATCAGAGTATGACCCCGAATGGCCCATAGGTGGCGCTACAGCAACCAAAAGTTCAAAATTGCTCATAACTCTTAGACTGTTTGTCCCAGGATCAAGTGTCTTATATCGTTGGAATCCTTGGCTCAAGGCAGACAAAATGGCTATCTCCGATTTGGATGTAGGCAGGGAACATTTTCTGCTATGTCGAATTTTGTCCAAAACCTACTTTTGCAAACTAGTCCCTGGTTTTTCGCCCGATCGGAACCAAACCAGTCTAGGACAATTCTCGGGACTCTCTAGATCAATAATTATCGAAAAAAAGTTCAACTTTTGCATTTAGGTGGCTATAACAGGGTCATTTAGAAAAGGGGCGTGGCAAAATACACTAAAAAGCCTATACATCCCAAATGAAAACTCAGAACTTCACCAAAATTGATGAGCATATGTGTCCGAACATGGTGAGGAAGCATGCAGAGTTTCATGGAGATCGGACCATAGGTGGCGCTATAACTGGCAAAAAGCCTTCCTTCTTATTAGGGGTTCAAGCATGAAATGCTGAAACCCTATTGTAATTGTAAGGATTCGTAAAACGCATTGTGCAGTCCAAACCGTAAGGCCTAGAGACATGAAACCTGGCCAGATGGTAGGCCTCAGTTTGGGGACAACCTATCAGAGTATGACCCCGAATGGCCCATAGGTGGCGCTACAGCAACCAAAAGTTCAAAATTGCTCATAACTCTTAGACTGTTTGTCCCAGGATCAAGTGTCTTATATCGTTGGAATCCTTGGCTCAAGGCAGACAAAATGGCTATCTCCGATTTGGATGTAGGCAGGGAACATTTTCTGCTATGTCGAATTTTGTCCAAAACCTACTTTTGCAAACTAGTCCCTGGTTTTTCGCCCGATCGGAACCAAACCAGTCTAGGACAATTCTCGGGACTCTCTAGATCAATAATTATCGAAAAAAAGTTCAACTTTTGCATTTAGGTGGCTATAACAGGGTCATTTAGAAAAGGGGCGTGGCAAAATACACTAAAAAGCCTATACATCCCAAATGAAAACTCAGAACTTCACCAAAATTGATGAGCATATGTGTCCGAACATGGTGAGGAAGCATGCAGAGTTTCATGGAGATCGGACCATAGGTGGCGCTATAACTGGCAAAAAGCCTTCCTTCTTATTAGGGGTTCAAGCATGAAATGCTGAAACCCTATTGTAATTGTAAGGATTCGTAAAACGCATTGTGCAGTCCAAACCGTAAGGCCTAGAGACATGAAACCTGGCCAGATGGTAGGCCTCAGTTTGGGGACAACCTATCAGAGTATGACCCCGAATGGCCCATAGGTGGCGCTACAGCAACCAAAAGTTCAAAATTGCTCATAACTCTTAGACTGTTTGTCCCAGGATCAAGTGTCTTATATCGTTGGAATCCTTGGCTCAAGGCAGACAAAATGGCTATCTCCGATTTGGATGTAGGCAGGGAACATTTTCTGCTATGTCGAATTTTGTCCAAAACCTACTTTTGCAAACTAGTCCCTGGTTTTTCGCCCGATCGGAACCAAACCAGTCTAGGACAATTCTCGGGACTCTCTAGATCAATAATTATCGAAAAAAAAGTTCAACTTTTGCATTTAGGTGGCTATAACAGGGTCATTTAGAAAAGGGGCGTGGCAAAATACACTAAAAAGCCTATACATCCCAAATGAAAACTCAGAACTTCACCAAAATTGATGAGCATATGTGTCCGAACATGGTGAGGAAGCATGCAGAGTTTCATGGAGATCGGACCATAGGTGGCGCTATAACTGGCAAAAAGCCTTCCTTCTTATTAGGGGTTCAAGCATGAAATGCTGAAACCCTATTGTAATTGTAAGGATTCGTAAAACGCATTGTGCAGTCCAAACCGTAAGGCCTAGAGACATGAAACCTGGCCAGATGGTAGGCCTCAGTTTGGGGACAACCTATCAGAGTATGACCCCGAATGGCCCATAGGTGGCGCTACAGCAACCAAAAGTTCAAAATTGCTCATAACTCTTAGACTGTTTGTCCCAGGATCAAGTGTCTTATATCGTTGGAATCCTTGGCTCAAGGCAGACAAAATGGCTATCTCCGATTTGGATGTAGGCAGGGAACATTTTCTGCTATGTCGAATTTTGTCCAAAACCTACTTTTGCAAACTAGTCCCTGGTTTTTCGCCCGATCGGAACCAAACCAGTCTAGGACAATTCTCGGGACTCTCTAGATCAATAATTATCGAAAAAAAGTTCAACTTTTGCATTTAGGTGGCTATAACAGGGTCATTTAGAAAAGGGGCGTGGCAAAATACACTAAAAAGCCTATACATCCCAAATGAAAACTCAGAACTTCACCAAAATTGATGAGCATATGTGTCCGAACATGGTGAGGAAGCATGCAGAGTTTCATGGAGATCGGACCATAGGTGGCGCTATAACTGGCAAAAAGCCTTCCTTCTTATTAGGGGTTCAAGCATGAAATGCTGAAACCCTATTGTAATTGTAAGGATTCGTAAAACGCATTGTGCAGTCCAAACCGTAAGGCCTAGAGACATGAAACCTGGCCAGATGGTAGGCCTCAGTTTGGGGACAACCTATCAGAGTATGACCCCGAATGGCCCATAGGTGGCGCTACAGCAACCAAAAGTTCAAAATTGCTCATAACTCTTAGACTGTTTGTCCCAGGATCAAGTGTCTTATATCGTTGGAATCCTTGGCTCAAGGCAGACAAAATGGCTATCTCCGATTTGGATGTAGGCAGGGAACATTTTCTGCTATGTCGAATTTTGTCCAAAACCTACTTTTGCAAACTAGTCCCTGGTTTTTCGCCCGATCGGAACCAAACCAGTCTAGGACAATTCTCGGGACTCTCTAGATCAATAATTATCGAAAAAAAGTTCAACTTTTGCATTTAGGTGGCTATAACAGGGTCATTTAGAAAAGGGGCGTGGCAAAATACACTAAAAAGCCTATACATCCCAAATGAAAACTCAGAACTTCACCAAAATTGATGAGCATATGTGTCCGAACATGGTGAGGAAGCATGCAGAGTTTCATGGAGATCGGACCATAGGTGGCGCTATAACTGGCAAAAAGCCTTCCTTCTTATTAGGGGTTCAAGCATGAAATGCTGAAACCCTATTGTAATTGTAAGGATTCGTAAAACGCATTGTGCAGTCCAAACCGTAAGGCCTAGAGACATGAAACCTGGCCAGATGGTAGGCCTCAGTTTGGGGACAACCTATCAGAGTATGACCCCGAATGGCCCATAGGTGGCGCTACAGCAACCAAAAGTTCAAAATTGCTCATAACTCTTAGACTGTTTGTCCCAGGATCAAGTGTCTTATATCGTTGGAATCCTTGGCTCAAGGCAGACAAAATGGCTATCTCCGATTTGGATGTAGGCAGGGAACATTTTCTGCTATGTCGAATTTTGTCCAAAACCTACTTTTGCAAACTAGTCCCTGGTTTTTCGCCCGATCGGAACCAAACCAGTCTAGGACAATTCTCGGGACTCTCTAGATCAATAATTATCGAAAAAAAGTTCAACTTTTGCATTTAGGTGGCTATAACAGGGTCATTTAGAAAAGGGGCGTGGCAAAATACACTAAAAAGCCTATACATCCCAAATGAAAACTCAGAACTTCACCAAAATTGATGAGCATATGTGTCCGAACATGGTGAGGAAGCATGCAGAGTTTCATGGAGATCGGACCATAGGTGGCGCTATAACTGGCAAAAAGCCTTCCTTCTTATTAGGGGTTCAAGCATGAAATGCTGAAACCCTATTGTAATTGTAAGGATTCGTAAAACGCATTGTGCAGTCCAAACCGTAAGGCCTAGAGACATGAAACCTGGCCAGATGGTAGGCCTCAGTTTGGGGACAACCTATCAGAGTATGACCCCGAATGGCCCATAGGTGGCGCTACAGCAACCAAAAGTTCAAAATTGCTCATAACTCTTAGACTGTTTGTCCCAGGATCAAGTGTCTTATATCGTTGGAATCCTTGGCTCAAGGCAGACAAAATGGCTATCTCCGATTTGGATGTAGGCAGGGAACATTTTCTGCTATGTCGAATTTTGTCCAAAACCTACTTTTGCAAACTAGTCCCTGGTTTTTCGCCCGATCGGAACCAAACCAGTCTAGGACAATTCTCGGGACTCTCTAGATCAATAATTATCGAAAAAAAGTTCAACTTTTGCATTTAGGTGGCTATAACAGGGTCATTTAGAAAAGGGGCGTGGCAAAATACACTAAAAAGCCTATACATCCCAAATGAAAACTCAGAACTTCACCAAAATTGATGAGCATATGTGTCCGAACATGGTGAGGAAGCATGCAGAGTTTCATGGAGATCGGACCATAGGTGGCGCTATAACTGGCAAAAAGCCTTCCTTCTTATTAGGGGTTCAAGCATGAAATGCTGAAACCCTATTGTAATTGTAAGGATTCGTAAAACGCATTGTGCAGTCCAAACCGTAAGGCCTAGAGACATGAAACCTGGCCAGATGGTAGGCCTCAGTTTGGGGACAACCTATCAGAGTATGACCCCGAATGGCCCATAGGTGGCGCTACAGCAACCAAAAGTTCAAAATTGCTCATAACTCTTAGACTGTTTGTCCCAGGATCAAGTGTCTTATATCGTTGGAATCCTTGGCTCAAGGCAGACAAAATGGCTATCTCCGATTTGGATGTAGGCAGGGAACATTTTCTGCTATGTCGAATTTTGTCCAAAACCTACTTTTGCAAACTAGTCCCTGGTTTTTCGCCCGATCGGAACCAAACCAGTCTAGGACAATTCTCGGGACTCTCTAGATCAATAATTATCGAAAAAAAGTTCAACTTTTGCATTTAGGTGGCTATAACAGGGTCATTTAGAAAAGGGGCGTGGCAAAATACACTAAAAAGCCTATACATCCCAAATGAAAACTCAGAACTTCACCAAAATTGATGAGCATATGTGTCCGAACATGGTGAGGAAGCATGCAGAGTTTCATGGAGATCGGACCATAGGTGGCGCTATAACTGGCAAAAAGCCTTCCTTCTTATTAGGGGTTCAAGCATGAAATGCTGAAACCCTATTGTAATTGTAAGGATTCGTAAAACGCATTGTGCAGTCCAAACCGTAAGGCCTAGAGACATGAAACCTGGCCAGATGGTAGGCCTCAGTTTGGGGACAACCTATCAGAGTATGACCCCGAATGGCCCATAGGTGGCGCTACAGCAACCAAAAGTTCAAAATTGCTCATAACTCTTAGACTGTTTGTCCCAGGATCAAGTGTCTTATATCGTTGGAATCCTTGGCTCAAGGCAGACAAAATGGCTATCTCCGATTTGCTCGCCCTTCAGGCGCCAATTTCGAGTAAATTGCATTTTTTTGAAAAAACAATTTTTGTTGAATTCTCCTAGGTTTTTGGCCCGATTGGAACCAAACCACTGCAAGAATATTCTCTGGAGTCTGACAATCAATAATCATCCAAAAAATTCAAAATTTAAATTAACGGTCGATAAGGGGAACCAAAATCTTTGATGGCACAAGGGCCATTTTTACTAAAATGGTTATAAATTGTGAACGGAAAGAGATTTTTTTGCTAAACTTGGGATACATCTTCGTGAGCTCAATCTGAGATCACTTGAAAAAAATCGCAACAATTGGCCACTAGGTGGCACTATAAAATGGTTATAACTTGTGAACGGTAAGAGATATTTTCGCAAAACTTGGGACACATGTTCATGAGCTCATTCTGTGGTCACGTGAAAAAAAATCATGACAATTGGCCACTTGGTGGCACTATAAAATGGTTATAACTTGTGAACGGAAAGAGATATTTTGACATGAAAAAAATCGTGACAATTGGCCACTTGGTGGCGCTATAACAGTGAAAAAAAATCATGAAAATAGCTATAAGCGCACCCAACCGTTAGTCTACTGAAAATTGGCATGCAGTGTCTTTGTCCAGGGTGCCATGATAGTCTATGAGAACATTGGTGTATCTCCAAAAACTCAGTATACGTCATTGGCACAATGCCTTGAAGGAGCCTTAGAAGTTCCAAGCCCGTGTTTTTTTCACAGGAGTGGCCTCCTAAGAATCCTTGCCGAGTCCAACAATACCAAACATGCCAGGTTTCGCTTTATGGTTTTTGTAAGTGTCATTTAGAGCTTTAAAAAATTGTGGTTATCTTCAAAGCCATTAGTCTGATCAAGACAACAACAAAAAAACAAAGGAAATTTGAAAACATAGGTAAATAGCTAAACAATAACGCCAAAATATTAAAATTATGATAGGAACTGACAAAAAAAAAAAATTAAATCCAATCAATTTCACCCATGGATCATTTTGATGCTCTCACATGTTTGAAACGAACAATGAGGGATTGTGATGAAATTTGTTTTGAATTGGGACTGGCGAATCCCCGTCCATACTGTCAATGACCGTTCGCAAAGACCTGCCCACTTTAGTTACTGTTGCTATGTCTGACAAGCAACGCCACTCTCACACCACACCAAGTTCTCACGCAGTGAAAAATACATCAGAGAGGAGACTGCGCGCTGACAGACAAGTACTTTTGATATGAAACAAAGTCTCACCTTTCAAATGTAGTCATTTTTTTAGAGACATTTAAACAATAAATACCATTTTGTGACTCTTTAATGTGTCTGATAGATCGCTGTAGACTCGAAGCTCAGTTAAAGCTGTTTGTGAACCGATCATCTCTTCCTTCTAGTTAATTTATATCATTAAAATAAACATGAATGAATATAAAAGGAATGTTGTTTTAAAGTGCTAAGACATCAGTACACTTTGTTTTTCAAATTTAAATCCTCCTATGTTAATCTACTAACTTTCCTGACTGCTTTGTTAGACAAAATGGCGGATTATGATTAGTCAGATCGCCTGTCAATCAACCTCCCTGCGAAGGATCAATTTAGAATAGGCTTGTTTGAGATGAGCTAAATCTGCCCAGAACCGATCACCGGTGATCAGCGCGAGATGCATGCGGTTAGAAATGTGTCCGAATGCGGTCCGCCTTGCTCTGATGTCATGCTGACGTATGTCAAAAATATCTCGCGAGCGCAAGGCGCATGTGTCGGATTCTGCAGTTGCGCGCAGTTGCTCTCCACCGACTGCGCTGATCAAAAGCATGATGGGAAACGACTTGCTGACGACACAGCTTAATGCTCATTGGTTTAAACAACAGTGATGTATTGTTCTCTTTTAAAATGTTTGATTTTAAAACTCTAATATCATGTTTTATGTGTATTTGTTGTTTGTGAATATTCCCAAACTATCTGACTATCTATAAAAAAATAAAATAAATAAAAACACATATGTCTATATTAAAGAAAGAAATATTGATAAACATGTATTTGGAATGGAATTAAATAACAAGTACTTTGGGTGTCTTGTTCATTTTATTTATTTTCATATAAAAGCAACATAACTTGAATTACATCCAGTTTATTAGCAAAACTGTGCATGAGCGTGAATCGCGTGAATCCCGCGATATCCATCTTTGATCTCGCAGGTGTCAGATCCACTGTGAGTAGAGAGAACTATCCGGCTTGCCTGCGCTTTTTTCACTCCTCCTCTCACTGCAGCCGCCTACTCTCGCATACATTTCAGGCAAGGCAAGGCGCATCTCAAACAAGCCTATTGCCTGTGCGCACAATCCTGATCTAATCGACAACTTTGCATTTGCCCGGAAAATCCCACTATAATGTAAGAGAGCATCTTTTTTATGTATTTGGACCTAGGCCTAACAATGTTTTATAGTGCGCTGTCCCCATTTTTTTTTTTTTTTTTTTTTTTTGGTGAGCGTAGGCTACTCCTGATATTGTTAGTCATCTCATCTCTTATATGCTGTGTATGATCATATCCTGCCCTCTTCATGGTTGCCTACTCGCGGACATTGCGTCATCAATTGCGTCATCAAGGGGCTCGCCTTGATAATCCTACTTAAGGGCCCGGTATTGGCTCGTTCGTTACACCACAGAATATAATTGTCTAAACTCCTTATTAAAATTACATATTTACAACAAATCTGACACATATATACAGTATGGGCACACTTTGAGTACTACTAATAAAAGTGGTGGAGATCAGGCAAGACTATAAGAAGACTCAGGCAAAAGGTGCTATAACTGTAAAAACGCTTTAAAACCATATATTTCCTATGGTTAACTGCCTGTATAGGCTGTAAATTGACTATTTCATCTATGATGGCAGTTGTTAAATGCTTGCAAAATAAAACTTAATGTCTTTTGATGCTTGTGTGCTTAAAGGCCTTAACTGCTTGAACCCCGATAAATGCTGCTTGCAGCTTTAATTATTATTATTATTCTGCCATAAAACGCATCGTGCAGCCCAAACCGTAAGTGCTGGAGCTTTGAAACTTTGTCAGATGGTAGTACAAAAATCGAGGAGAGGTTATCAAATTATGAGCCAGATTGGCCTATAGGTGGCGCTATAGCAATCAATTGCGCGAAACTGCTCATAACTCCTAAACCGTATGTCGTAGACTCAATTGTCTTATATCATTGGAAAGGTGAGTCCCTGACGAACAAAACGTATATCTCCGATTTCATTTCCGTCATAATAGATTTTCCGCCATTTTGAATTTTGTCAAAAAACTACTTTTGCGAACTAGTCCCTGGATTTTTGCCCGATGGGAACCAAACCAGTGCAGAAATGTTCTCTGGAATCTGAATATCAATAATTATTGAAAAAAAGTAGAAATTTCGATTCACGGTCGCAAAGGGGCGGAAAACGAATGTTGTGGGAGGAGCCTATTTTACTAAAATGGCTATAACTCAAGAAAAAAATTAGATATCTTTACCAAACTTGGTACACATGTGTATGGGCTGAGTTTTTGGTCACGATAAAAAAATCGCGACGATTGAACACTTGGTGGCGCTATAACACGAAAAAAACATGAAAATGGCTATAACCACCCGACCGCTAGTCCGATTGACTTGAAAATTGGTATGCAGTGTCTTGGTCCAAGGTACCATATATGTCTATGAGGACATTGGCGTATCTCAAAAAACATGGCTGCTATCGGCTAATGAAATTTGAGCACCTCTAAGACAAGGTTAACGGAGGCCGATCGGAATGAAACTTGGTGGGCATCTTTGACTCACGGCCCTAGAGGTCTGTAAGAATTTTGAAAGAAATCGGCCACTAGTTGGCGCTAACGAGTTTTATGGCTCTGTAATCACGTGGTGTTGCACACATCAACCAAATATACATATCATATGATAGGTCTCCTCATGCTGAACAACTTTGCCTCTAGAAGCATATCTGTCAATCAAACCGTTCATTAAATATTTGCAATTATGTTTAAAAACTACTTTTTCAAACTAGTCCCTGGATTTTTGCCCGATTGGAACCAAACTAGTCTAGAACAATTCTCTGGACTCTCAAGATCAATAATTATCGAAAAAAAGTTGAACTTTTGCATTTAGATGGCTATAACAGGGTCATTTAGAAGAGGGGCGTAGCTAAATACACTCAAAAGCCTATAAATCCTAAAGGAAAACTCAAAACTTCATGAAACTTGTTATGTATATGTGACATAAAATGCTGAAGAAGCATGCAGAGTTTCATGGAGATCGGACCATAGGTGGCGCTATAACTGTTAAAAAGCTTGGAAAACCATGTATTCCCTATGGTGAATTGCCTGTATTGGCTGTAAATGGTATTTTCCATCTCTGTAATCAGGTGGGGTAAAAAACATCCACATAATATGCAGAAATTATGATAGATCTCCTCATACTGAACAACTTTGCCTCAAGAACCAATACTGTCAATCAAATTGTTATTTATTTATTCACAATTATGTTAAAAACTTATTACCTAAAATTGCCACCAGATGGCAGCAGAAGACCACTCATTGGTTCATTCTGCTTACTAAGCATATTTAAACTTTATAAAATCATTATAATAAATGTTGCAAATGACATTTTGTCAATGTTTATCAATTAATTTGTTCATTTGATTAATGTTTTTACAATAATTATTAAATTACAATTAAAATAATGCCTGAAAATATATTTTAAAGGGGAAAACCTGGAATAAGCTATTTGTTACCCATCATTTATTTCAAATATCTATATCTCCAACAAAATGTACATTTGAGCTAAGCATGTTTGAAGACATTAACTTGGAAATGTGCCCATTAAATGAAAAACAGACATTTAAAATGAAAATGAGCCAATGAGTGGTTCTCTGCTGCCACCTGCTGGGCTTAAATGGTCATTTTGTCATACTATTTACTTATCATGTTCTATAATTCCTATTTAGACATTATAAAGTCACTATTACAATATTTACAATTATATTTTGTCAAATTAATTTATTTCAAATATATTATGGCGTATTACCTAAAATTGCCACCAGATGGCAGCAGAAGACCACTCATTGGCTTATCCTCTAAACTAATATTGTTCAATCATATTTAAACTGTGATCGTGCAGACCAAAGCGTAAATGCTAGAGACTTGAAACTTTATCAGATGGTGGTACAAAAATCGAGGCTAATGTTGTCAGAGAATGAACCCGATTGGCCAATAGGTGGCGCTACAGCAATCAAAAGCGTGAAATGGCTCATAACTCCTAAACCCTATGTCGTAGACTCAAGTGTCTTATATCATTGGAAAGGTGAGTCTATGACGAACACAACAGCTGTGTCCCAATTCAAGGGCTGCATCCTTTGAAGGCCGTGTCCTTTGAAGTGCGCGGCCGACGCAGCCTTCAAAGGACGCACAGAGACTCGTTTACAGTGGAAGGTATAGCGGATTGCGTCACCGCGGCGCGACGAAGACTGTCCCAATTCGTAGGTCCTTCGAAGGCTCCTTCAAAATACGGCCTGCAAATGCGTCCTTCTTTTCCCATGAAATGAAGGATAGTTGGATGGATGCTTCGCAGCCTTGCCTTCCCCAGAATTCATTGCGCGCCGCGACGTCAGATTTTTGAAGAGAAATTGCCAGATTACACTTTTAAATGCAAGTATTGGGTTTCAATTTCCTCCAGTAATCTAATGTATCTACTGATAAAAATAAAATGTTGACTAATATGTTACCAACATACGATTTTATATAGTTTATATTCTTTATTATGCACATAAATGGGCCGAGGTAAACATCTTTAGCTGTTTTGTTTTTAGGCAGTTGAATATAACTTTAAAGTCCAGTATAAATGTTCATTTCAGTTCTCTTCAACGGCAGCTGTCAACAGTTGCTAAATATTACAAATAATGTAACGAAATACATTTACTCTGTATTTGAGTATAATTGTGAAGTACCTCAGATTTTTATTCAACTTCATCTCAGAGGCAAATATTGTGGTTTTATGAAAAACTGACTTTTTACACATGGATATTACATTTTGATATAAGTTATCGTTTAAAAAAGAATCTAAAAATAAAATACACTAGAAATATGTCTTATAGATCAGAGATAGGCACCGTTGGTCTTGGAGGACCACTGTCCTGCAGAATTCAGCTCATAGAACAGTTATGCATGTTAAAATATTTTATGGTTTGATTTGAGGATGTGAGGTAATTTAATTTATTCTTCCCTCTTTCTGAAAACATCTTAGCGACATGGCAGCCGTCGAATAAGTCAGCACTGCAAACCTGTTGGTAGACAGTGGAATATGCACTGATCCCAGATGATGTCCCGCTGACCCAGAGAGGCTTCACCACGGTCAATAAAGCCCAGCTCAATAAAAGACTACATAAAAACATTTTCTTCCATCTGTTATGTACAGTTAATTTTAAAATTTATTTAGTTTTTCTAATCTTAAACGTAACTTATGTAGGCCTAAATAGTTGTAAAAAGTACTGTAAATAAAAATGTAAAGAACAATTAATTTTTTCATTTACAAATTAATTGACATGACAAAAATAAATGTACAGAATTATTTATCTTATTAACAAATTATAACTTGCATAACAAAAAAAATATGTAGAACGATAATATTTAATTTACACATTTTAATTTACAAAACCAAAATTTTAGTTCTCAACAATCTCTCAAGAAGAGAAAACAATCAGTCCATTCTCTCCCTGCTCTCCTCTGTCTGTCTCTTCATGTCCTCCCTCAGTATCTCCATCAGCTCATCCTCTCAGTCTCTCCATCAGCTCATCCTCTCAGTCTCTCCATCAGCTCATCCTCTCGGTCTCGTTTCCTCTTGGTGGAGTTGCTCCTCATCTTGGTCATCCTCTGCTGAACTTGGCCCTGGTGTGTCCTCAGGGATGGAGGCAATGAGGACAGTGGGGTTGTCCCAACACCTCATTCATGAAGACAAACCATGGCCAAGTTTCCCAATTCCTCACCTGTCCCAGGACACTTTCAATACTAAGGCAGAGGAAATAAACATGTCACTCAATAACAAACACAACAGCACAATACATTTCAGTAAAGATTTGTCTGTTAACTTGCATACTTTGTTTGTTTGTTTTTAAGTTGTAATTTTTTTTTTAACCTGCAAGGCAGGGGTGCAATCTTAAGAAAATTAAAAAAATATGATGCATCAGTAGCCTACAAACATACAAAATACTCCAGAAATCATATTTATAGATACTCAAACTCTGTATTCTTTTTTTGTGGGGTTTGTATAGGATAAAGCCTCCCTATAGCCTAACGTTACTACACAAGAACCTATGGAAATACTACAAATGGGTCGTACTCCAATCCACACTGGCCGAGTTTTTCGGCCCGCTAAATAAATACTCATTTGCTGCCCTCATTTTAATAAAGCTGTCATCCATAAAACTTCATCCATAAAACAAAACGAAATATTACATCAGATCACGTAACGAATAAAGCCGTGCAGTGGTAACACAGAAATAAAGACCACCGGCTTTTAAAACGTTTCGTTGGTTATTTGAGTAAATGAAAAAACACAATACTTACATTTATAAGTGTATTCCTCGGCCGCGGGATGGGCAGAGGAATACACTGCGAAGGATCCACTTGTTCTGGTTGGTTCTATCCTATGGTTCTATCCTTCGCGGCCGGGGAGAAGGACGGTGGGTAGGGTTGCCAAGTCTCTGCAACAAAAGTAGTCCAAAACTGCCAATGCGATTTTCTCCATCGAGCGGCCAAATTCTCCACTGGAGTTGTACGTTTGGGGGTGTTGGAGCGGCGAAATCGTACTTATGGGGTAGAAACAAACCCGCGGAAATAATTTTTCACCCGCGGAAACAACTTAAAAGTAGCCTAATTCGGCTGAAAAGACGCGGACTTGGCAACACGAACGGCAGGCTGCATTTGAAGGCCCCTTCGAATTGGGACAGCCTTCGTCGCGCTGCAGTGACGAAATCGGCCTTCAAATGCGGCCTTTGAAGGATGCAGCCCCCGAATTGGGACACAGCCAACGTATATCTCCGATTTCATTTCCGCCATGATAGATTTTCCGCCATTTTGAATTTTGTCAAAAAACTACTTTTTCAAACTAGTCCTAGGTTTTTTGATTGATCGGAACCAAACCAGTGCAGAAATGTTCTCTGGAGTCTGATTATCAATAATTATTGAAAAAAAGTTGAAATTTCTATTCACGGTCGCTAAGGGGCGCAAAACGATTGTTGTGGGAGGAGCCTATTTTACTAAAATGGCTATAACTCAAGAACAAAATGAGATATCATCATCAAACTTGGTACACATGTGTAAGACCTCAATTTGTGGTCATGATAAAAAAATCGCGACGATTGAACACTTGGTGGCGCTATAACACGAAAAAAACATGAAAATGGCTATAACCACCCGACCGCTAGTCCGATTGACTTGAAAATGGGTATGCAGTGTCTTGGTCCAAGGTACCATCTATGTCTATGAGGACATTGGCGTATCTCAAAAAACATGGCCGCCACAGCCAATTAAATATGAGCACCTATTAGACAAGGTTAACGGAGGCCGATCAGAACGAAACTCAATGGGTATGTTTGACTCATGGCCCTAGAGGTATGTAATAATTTTGAAAGAAATCGGCCACTAGTTGGCGCTAACGAGTTTTATGGCTCTGTAATCACGTGGTGTTGCACACATCCACAAAATATGCATATCAATTGATAGATCTCCTCATATTGAACAACTTTGCCTCTATAACCATTGCTGTCAATCAAATTGTTCATTAAATATTTGCAATAATGTTAAAAACCTACTTTTGCAAACTAGTCCCTGGTTTTTTGCCCGATCGGAACCAAACCAGTCTAGGACAATTCTCTGGACTCTCTAGATCAATAATTATCAAAAAAAAGTTCAACTTTTACATTTAGATGACTATAACAGGGTGATTTAGAAGAGGGACGTAGCAAAACACACTCAATAGCCTATAAATTCTAAGGGAAAACTCAAAACTTCCCGAAAATTGGTGGGCATGTGTGACATTAGATCCTTAACAAGCATACAAAGCTTTATAGAGATCGGACCATAGATGGCGCTATAATTGTTAAAAACCATATGTTTCCTATGGTAAATTGCCTATATTGCCTGTAATTTGAGTTTTCCATCTATTATTTCAGTGTTTAAAATCTTGCTAAATAAAACTTAATGTCTTTTGATGCTTGTGTGCTTAAAGGCCTTAAAGGCTTGAACCCCGCTAAATGCTGCTCGCAGCTTTAATTATTATTATTATTATTATTATTCAGACCTAAAACGCATCGTGCAGACCAAACTGTAAGGGCTAGAGACTTGAAACTTGGCCAATAGGTAGTACAAAAATCGAGGAGAGGTTATCAAATTATGACCCCGATTGGCCTATAGGTGGCGCTATAGCAATCAATTGCGCGAAACTGCTCATAACTCCTAAACCGTATGTCGCAGACTCAAGTGTCTTATATCATTGGAAAGCTGAATACCTGACATAAAAAACGTATATCTCCGATTCCATTTCCGGTATGCAAATTTTTCCGCCATTTTGAATTTTGTCAAAAAACTACTTTTGCGAACTTGTCCTAGGTTTTTTTTCCGATCAGAACCAAACCAGTGCCAAAATATTCTCTGGAGTCTGAATATTAATAATCATTGAAAAAAAAACATAATTTGGATTCACGGTTGTTAGGGGGCTTAAAATTGATGTTCAGGGCGGAGCCTATTTTACTAAAAAGGCTATAACTCTAGATCAAAATAAGATATCTTCACCAAATTTGGTACACATATGTATGGGCTCAGTCTTTGGTCACGATAAAACAATCGCGACGATTGGCCACTTGGTGGCGCTATAACATGAAAATAACATGAAAAAGGCTATGACCACCTGACCATTAGTCCAATTGACTTGAAAATTGGTATGCAGTGTCTTGGTCCAAGGTAGCATATATATCTATGAGGAAATTGGCGTATCTCAAAAAACATGGCCGCCACAGCCAATTAAATTTGAGCACCTATTAGACAAGGTTAACAGAGGCCGATCGGAACGAAACTCAATAGGCATGTTTGACTCATGGTCTTAGAGGTCTGTAAGAATTTTGAAAGAAATCGGCCACTAGTTGGCGCTAACGAGTTTTGAGGCTCTGTAATCACGTGGTGTTGCACACATCCCCGAAATATGCATATCATTTGATAGATCTCCTCATACTGAACAACTTTGCCTCATGAACTATTGCTGTCAATCAAATTGTTCATTAAATATTTGTGATTATGTTTAAAACCTACTTTTGCGAACTAGTCCCTGGATTTTTGCCCGATCAGAATCAAACCAGTCTAGGACAATTCTCTGGACTCTCTAGATCAATAATTATTGAAAAAAAGTTGAACTTTTGCATTTGGATGGCTATAACAGGGTCATTTAGAAGAGGGGCGTAGCTAAATACACTCAAAAGCCTATAAATCCTAAAGGAAAACTCAAAACTTCACGAAAATTGTTATGTATATGTGACATAACATGTTGAAGAAGCATGCAAAGTTTCATGGAGATCGGACCATAGGTGGCGCTATAACTGTTAAAAAGCTTTGAAAACCATGTATTCCCTATGGTGAATTGCCTGTATTGGCTGTAAATGGTATTTTCCATCTCTGTAATCAGGTGGGGTAAAAAACATCCACATAGTATGCAGAAATTATGATAGATCTCCTCATACTGAACAACTTTGCCTCAAGAACCAATACTGTCAATCAAATTGTTATTTATTTATTTATTCACAATTATGTTAAAAACGTATTACCTAAAATTGCCACCAGATGGCAGCAGAAGACCACTCATTGGTTCATAAAGTTTAAATTCATATTTAAACTTTATAAAATCATTATAATAAATGTTGCAAATGACATTTTGTCAATGTTTATCAATTAATTTTTTCATTTGATTAATGTTTTTACAATAATTATTAAATTACAATTAAAATAATACCTGAAAATATGTTTTAAAGGGGAAAACCTGGAATAAGCTGTTTGTTACCCATCATTTATTTCAAATATCTATATCTCCAACAAAATGTGCATGTGAGTTAAGCACGTTTGAAGACATTAACTTTGAAAATGTGCCCATTAAATGAAAAACAGACATTTAAAATGAAAATGAGCCAATGAGTGGTTCTCTGCTGCCACCTGCTGGGCTTAAATTGTCATTTTGTCATACTATTTACTTATCATGTTCTATAATTCCTATTTAGACATTATAAAGTCACTATTACAATATTTACAATCACATTTTGTCAAATTTTTTATTTCAAATATATTATGGCGTATTACCTAAAATTGCCACCAGATGGCAGCAGAAGACCACTCATTGGCTTATCCTCTAAACTAATATCGTTCAATCATATTTAAACTGTGATCGTGCAGCCCAAAGCGTAAATGCTAGGGACTTGAAACTTTATCAGATGGTAGTACAAAAATCGAGGCTAATGTTGTCAGAGAATGAACCGGATTGGCCAATAGGTGGCGCTACAGCAATCAAAAGCGCGAAATGGCTCATAACTCCTAAACCGTATGTCGTAGACTCAAGTGTCTTATATCATTGGAAAGGTGAGTCCATGACGAACAAAACGTATATCTCCGATTTCATTTCCGCCATGATAGATTTTCCGCCATTTTGCATTTTGTCAAAAAACTACTTTTGCAAACTAGTCCTAGGTTTTTTGCCGGATCGGAACCAAACCAGTGTCAAAATGTTCTCTGGAGTCAGATTATCAATAATTATCAAAAAAACGTCGAAATTTATATTCACGGTTGCTAAGGGGTGGAAAACGAATGTTGTGGGTGGAGCCTATTTTACTAAAATGGCTATAACTCAAGAACAAAATAAGATATCTTCACCAAACTTGGTACACATGTTTATGGGCTCATTCCTCGGTCTCGATATAAAAATCGCGACGATTGAACACTTGGTGGCGCTATAACACGAAAAAAACAGGAAAAGGGCTATAACCACCCGACCGCTAGTCCGATTGACTTGGAAATTGGTATGCAGTGTCTTGGTCCAAGGTCCCATGTATGTCTATAAGGACATTGGCGTATCTCAAAAAACATGGCCGCCACAGCCAATTAAATTTGAGCACCTATTAGACAAGGTTAACAGAGGCCGATCAGAACGAAACTCAATGGGCATGTTTGACTCATGGCCCTAGAGGTCTATAAGAATTTTGAAAGAAATCAGCCACTAGTTGGCGCTAACGAGTTGTATGGCTCTGTAATCACGTGGTGTTGCACACATCCACAAAATATGCATATCATTTGATAGATCTCCTCATATTGAACAACTTTGCCTCTAGAACCATTGCTATCAATCAAATTGTTCATTAAATATTTGCAATTATGTTAAAAACCTACTTTTGCAAACTAGTCCCTGGTTTTTTGCCCGATCGGACCCAAACCAGTCTAGGACAATTCTCTAGACTCTCTAGATCATTAATTATCAAAAAAAAGTTCAACTTTTGCATTTGAATGGCTATAGCAGGGTGATTTAGAAGAGGGACATAGCAAAACACACTCAATAGCCTATAAATCTTAAAGAAAAACTCAAAACTTCAGGAAAATTGGTGGGCATGTGTGACATTAGATCCTTAACAAGCATACAAAGCTTTATAGAGATCGGACCATAGGTGGCGCTATAACTGTTAAAAACCATATGTTTCCTATGGTAAATTGCCTATATTGCCTGTAATTTGAGTTTTCCATCTATTATTTCAGTGTTTAAAATCTTGCTAAATAAAACTTAATGTATTTTGATGCTTGTGTGCTTAAAGGCCTTAAATGCTTGAACCCCGCTAAATGCTGCTTGCAGCTTTAATTTTTTTATTATTATTGCAGTGTAGAGACTATCGAGTACAATTGAGACTCGAGTTATTATGCAACCAGAAAGCAACATACTAAACATTTTGATTAAAAAAATCTAGTTAGACAGGTGACAGGAACTGAAGGAAATCCAAATTCGACAATTCACCTTCTGCCGTCATTTACTCTAGTCATTTGTTATACGTCATGTTGTCGTGACCTGTATAAGTTTATCCTGTGGAGCACAAAGATGCATCACATGATTTGTTGCATCAGGTTTGAGATCCGTGATGTTAAAAGCACCATATTTGAGCCCTTCATGGAAGAAAATCTTACGGGTTTGAAACAGCATGTGTAAACGATGATGAGATCCAAACTTTTGGGGTGAGAGGTGGCTTTACCCCAGGCCTGAAGCTAAAGTGCAGGTAGTTTATGCAATCCTAATATGACTCATTGCTGAGGTGTTGAACTTCAGTAGTTAAGAATTCTCTACCTGAAACGCAGGATTGATCCAACTGTCAGCAAGCACTTATTTCTTTCTGCTGTGCACACAAATTGTTAATGGTCGTCCACTCCGGATGTCAGAGAAAATGGCACATCCCTGACTCGTGCTCTCCGTCTTCCTTCTCCTTCCTCTCTGGGTTAACAGGGTTTAATTTAAATCCAAAAGGCCTGACAGCACAGTTTCTGACGGTTTGGCCGGAATGTTCTGCATGGCTGTTCGGATCAAAGCCCGAGCATCTCTCGTATTGAGCTGTTCTAACCTCTGTCCGCGCTGATTAACAGCGGCTTGCTCCGAGAGTCCTGCATAATCAGGAGCGGCATCAGGGAGAGTCACACACACTGATCATCAATATGGAGAAAACGCAGAGCTTGGCAGAAAACGCCTGACAATGAGCGTAAATCATAGCTGCCGCGCGTTCTGAGGCATGCAAATGATTCGGGAAACGACCTAAAAGATTCATTTAGATTCGTTAGATTTGACCTGATATGCTCTCTGAATGCGTGCTTATTGCCATATCCCACAATGCACTTGACTTCACTGAGGTCACGTGACAGCAATCTTGCATTGCATTGTCTTTAGTGTACAATAGCAATTTTCTCACGATTTACAAATAGTTGGAAACATTTGGGATATTGTAAGTACTCAACTGAACAAAATATATAACACTGGCCTAGTGTTTTTTGGGATATTTTACTGAAAAAATGTTACATAGTGCAGCTGTTATGTTTGACATTTGAAAGAGTTTCTTTATGTTGAAGTTTTGACCGTTACATTGGTCAGAAGAGTAGAGCTTGATTAGGTTGTGGACTGCATGTGTATTAATATTATAAAGCATGTTGCTTTGTTCGATGAGCAATAACTTTGCTAATGCCAGTGCAGTTTCAAGTTTGTTTCTGCTTGTGCTGTGCTAGCATCATAAACTCTATTAACTTAACTCAGTCAAATATAAACAGGTCATTTCCATTCACTCTAATCTATACCCTTTTTATAAAGTCAAATTAAAATTAATAAGCACATTTCACTAAAAATATTAAATGAATTGTTTCATAGACTAAATAATTAAGGAGATTTTACATCATGTATTCAGGTAGATTCCATTAAAAATAAGCCTTAAAAACCACTCTATTATTATATGTAATGTTGTTATCAACATTTTAAGTTAATAGCACATACTTTTTTTTACAGTGTGTCTACTGTTTGTGCGAGAAACAGACTGATTTTTAAGAATGATTTAAAATCATAAAAACCCCTCACCCCTTCACTGAGGATTGTGACAACAATCTTGCATTGCACACTTTTTATTGTGTATTTTGATTGTGTTAAGAATGAGTTATGATTTTAATAATCCCCCCTCCAAAGTATTAACATCTAAAAATCCTTACATTTTTGGAAAGCAACACAGAATTAGTGTTATTATTAGTATTATTTTTATACCACTGTAGTATCTATTCATATTTTGAATTAGCTTTTTTATATTTTTTGTTTTGCTTTTAGTAATTTTGATGTGTTTTTGTCATTTTATTATTTTATTTTATTTTATTATTTTTGTATATAAATATAGCTTTTAATTTTGGGGGGTTTTAAGCTTTATTCCAAATTTTTCATCTAATATTTATAGTTTATTTTATTTACATATAATTTTTTTGTTATATTTATATTTTATATATATTTATATTTTGATAACACGTTATTTTAAGGTGATGTAGTTACACTTACTATAGTAATAACAGTAAATTATGCATAATTACATGTAACTAACCCTCAACCAAACCATAACCGTAACTGTAATTTTATAATAAGTACAGTTAATTAATATTACTCAGTACTTATTTGAGTACTAAAATTTTTAAGCACAATCAAACTTGCATGTTCACGTCATTTCAACTTAAAAACTGACTTTAAAAAAGAATGTTGAATCTTTACTCAAAAAAAGTGTACGTTGGATTTACTTATTTTTTATGTCAACAGGTTGCACGTGATTGGGTTATGTTGAATTTAATAAACATTGTTTATTTCAGTAAACTTAAGTTTTTTTTTTACGTAAGGTTAATTCAATGCCATTTAGTTAAAACAGGTTAACGTTCTTAATTTTGTCCAAAACTATTCAATTGAATTATTCTAAAATGAATATAAAAAAACAAACCAAAACAAGTAATCCAGTTGAATTTATTATTTTTATTTAGTGAAATACTATTTTTACAACATTTACAAAACCTTTTACAAGGTCTTATTGGCTAAAAAAACTAACATAACAAAAACTTTTTAATACCAACATAACAAAACATTAAGCATTAAAAAGTCTCTCCATTTTCTCATCTAGTTAAAAACGCATCAAATAGCACTTTATTTAAACATTTACTCTCCGAATTCAGCCCCTTTGCAAAGCATGATGGGAAGTGAAAGTCTTGTTTGATTGGGTTACTTGATTGAAACGTGTTATTTCAAAATGAAAACATCAAGTTATGTCAAAGAGGAACGGTTTTAAGTCAGTTTAACATGAATCAATTACATTGGCACCAGAAACCTGATATAATTGTGTCAAATCAAGATGAATTGCTTTAATAAAGTGAACAGCATCATAAAATCATTTGTTGAGTGTTGGATAACTTAAGTCGAAACTTATTTTGATGACCTAAAGCAAAGCAAAAACTCATGTTGTCATAACTTATTGATCATATTTTTTTTTAACCAAGATTTTCAATAACAATACAATAACAAAACTGCCCCGACAGGCTTATCTTCACTTGTAGAGTTTAGACAAGTGAAAACAAATACAAGTGCAGTGAGGCTGAATAAACTTGCATTACAGAAAATGTCTGGTTAACAGTCTTTGCATTGGATGGCATTATCAGCGCACAGAAGTGAATGAGCTTCTCCACAGTGCTGTCCAATGCCTTCTGCGTACTGCAGCTGAACACGTCCTTGTTTTGTATATATTATTTATAATTAAATTCCATGTATAATTCAACACCTAAAGACCACTGCAGTCTCAGTTTCAGCTCTTCTGCTCCTGTAATGCAGCATGTAAATGTTCTTTAACTTAATACGACCTATTCTTAAGACTATTAAAAGATTAACAAGAGCAGAAGACGGAACAATAACTGGCGTTTTAATGAGGTAGTGGATCAGGTCTGGGTTGTAAAGCATTGAGCACATTGATATTGTCCCGCAGGCTAATGATGGTGTGGCCGGTGTGTTGGAGGGTTCAGGAGGTGAGAGAGGGTCAGTTTAAAGACTCCATCCCACAGCTGTGTTTATGACTCCACTGCACCTGTGGACCCGTGCAAATCATTCACAATAACACTGAGGCTTAAGCTGAACGAATGCTTTGCTTTTCTGCTTGCCCCACATCGCCTGCGTTCCCATTCGCTGTGAGATTGCTGTGTCCATATACAACATGCAGGAGATTTGGGATGTTTATCTCATAACTTTAGTAGAGGAGGCTGGGGATAGTTGCCACGTGTTTCTTCTCAAGCTCTTTATCTCAGGAACTATGAGGATTCTTTTTAGCAGTGTTTACTTGGGATAAAGATTATCTTCAGAATTAAGATATTAAATTATGATTTTTGTGTATTCTGTCCTCCAAAGTAAAATTCCTGTATCATAATATGTTTGAGTAGCAAGTGAACAAGATAAAAGCAAATCATCCTTCCATGCATCAATGCATCCATCCATTCATCCATCCATCCACGCATCATCCATCCATCCATCCATCCATCCATCCATCCATCCACGCATCCATCCATCCATCATCCATCCATCCATCCATCCATCCATCCATCCATCCATCCATCCATCCAATCCATCCAATCCTCCATCCATCCATCCATCCATCCAATCCATCCATCCATCCATCCATCCATCCATCCATCCATCCATCCATCCATCCATCAATCCACCCATCCAACCATCCATCCGTCCACCCATCCGTCCACCCATCCATCCATCCATCCATCCATCCATCCATCATCCATCCATCCATCCATCCATCCATCCATCCATCCATCATCCATCCATCCATCCATCCAATCCATCCAATCCTCATCCAGTCATCCAATCCTTCAGAAACATTCTAATATGCTGATTATCTGAATCATCCTGATATGATGAGTTATTATCAATGTTGAAAACAGTTGTGCTGCTTAATATATTTTTTATATCATATGGTACTTCTCTTAAGAATACAAAGTTAAAAAAAAGTACAGCATTTATTTAAAATAGAAATCTTTTGTCACAATATACACTATACCGTTCAAAAGTTTGGGGTCAGTGATTTTTGTTCTTTTTTTAAAGAAATTAATACTTTTATTCAGCAAAGATGTGTCAAGTTGATAAAGTGATAGTAAAGATTGATATTGTTAGAAAATATTTCTATATAGGATAAATGCTGTTCTTTTTTAAACTTTTTATTCTTCAAAGAATCCTGAAAAAGTATCACAGGTTCCACAAAAATGTTAAGCAGCACAACTGTTTCCAATATTGATAATAACTCATCATATCAGAATGATTTCTGAAGGATCATATGACACTGAAGACTGGAGTAATGATGCTGAACTGAACTGAACGTCAAGGTTTGCTTCTATGCAGAAAATCAATATTCCCTATGAGTAAAAGCTGACAAATAGTTCTAGAGTCCCCCATTTTTGTTTTTAATTTCCCATCATATATATGGTTTAATTCATAAATGCCATTAATGGATAATTTTAAAAAGACGTCTCATGATTTTTTTAGATGATTTTTTTCTATTGTTGTGAGAAAGGTTAAATTATTATGCATAATTTTCTTTCTTTACTTTTTTTTATTTTTATTTATTTTAGTTGTATTGTTATTATGATACTCTGAGTTTGCCATGAAAATAGCCTTTGCTGCTGATATTGCATTATATAAATAAGTACATAAATCTATAGCAATGTAGTTATGCTCCTCTTCAATGAGGAAAAATCACGTTGGGGGGAAGCCCTGCCGCCACCTGGAGCCAGCTGTTTTCACCAGAGTTTGCTAATTCATGATTAAAACATTGACACTTTGCTCAGGATTAACCCGATGAAGGTAATTGAATGTTAAAGCCCCTAGTTCAGCATTTCACATGATCAAAAGAGATGGATCAAGACAGATGGATGTCAAATTGAATACTCCTCTGGTTCCTCGTGCTGTTAATTGTGCCGTTTACCTCAGTGAAAGCCTCTGACTGTGGCCGTTCAGACAGGCTAATGATGATTCACGGTGTCAAACAGCTCTTGATAATTAAAAGGAAAAGAAAAAAACGTCGATGTGAGTACCAGCCACAACTGACTCGCTCGCTCGAAAAATATCGAGCAGTTTATCAGTGTGACTATAGTCTAATTGCTTGTGGTTGACTTTGTACTTTATTGTTTATTTTTGGTGCTTGCCTGCGCAAAAGTCACTATCACAATGCTGTTGTTGTGGGTCGTTGCCAAAAAGAGTTGCGAAGTGGTTGCTAGGCTGGATGGTTGCCAGGGTGTTGCTATGTAGTTGCTAGGTGGCTGGCTAAGTCTCATGATATGCAAATCTGTGGGATTTTTTAGCACATTTTTAATGTCCGTCAGACAAAAAATCATGTCATTGTATCACACACAAGTTAGAATTTCATTCACTGTGCGATATTGAAGAAAAATGCGATATGCAATACTTTTTTAAATAATGCGATATTCGATATGCGATACGATATTGCTTTAAGTGTGTAAAATCTATTTAAATTATATGAAAAAAAAAAAAATTCAACTACTGATATTGTTCACTTAAAGCATAACTGACTGTGTTTACATGAATACTCATCCAGACCAAGCCATTTTGACATGACTGTGTGTGTATTTGACAGTTCGAGTGTGTAACAAGACACGAAACAGAACCTCCTTATGGTCTCCTTATGGTCATCAAGCCTGCATTTATTTAATCAAAAATACAGAAAAAACATTAGCCTAATATTGTGGAATATTATCTTTTTATTAATCAAAGAATCTTGAAAAGAGTATCACAGTTTCCATCATTGACATTAAATCCTCATATTAGAATGATTTCTGAATGATCATGTGACACTGAAGAGTAGAGTAATGATGCTGAAAATCCAGCTGTGATCACAGGAATAAATTATATTTTAAATTATTTTAAAATTGAAAACCATTATTTTAACAATATTTCACAATATTGCTGTTTTTTTATCAAATAAATACAGGCTTGATGAACATAAGAGACTTTTTTCATAATGCTGCATAATATAAAAAAAATGGTAATATAATAAAGTAATTTCACGTAACCATTTCGCCAGCCTACACTTCACATAATAGGCCTGTAGGTGCCGGTTTTGTTAACTTTGCTAGTTTCATGAAATAGTAAATCGTGTATCAATACACATAAATACAAGACTGAATTTAACACTACTTACCATTAATGCGACTTTTGCTGCTGCTGCATGGTTTTGTGCATGTGCAGTGATTTGTTTGTTGTCAGTTAAAATCCATTTTGTCAGTGATGCAATTTATAAAATGAGACAAACCGCAGGAAATCGTTCCACAAACGTTAGTTCGTCTGTCCATGTAATTTTCAACCGATTTATGAATAAGAACAGAAAATTACCGCTCCACTTCACATCGCCCAATGGAATTTGAACTTGCTTTGCCAGATCACGATTGGTTGGTGTATATACATGACAAACGGGCATTGGTGAATTGTGTAATACTTTAAAATATATAATATATAGATTTGTAATTAAATCAACACATTAGCTCTGATTATGGATGAAAAAAAAATATTGGTTTACTTTTTTCCCGTAAGGCCACACACTCTCTGAAAGGACCATATTTGGCTCGAGAGCCGTTTCCGAACAGTGGAAATCAGCTGTCAATCAAAACGCACGCGACCCATAGCAACGCGCCATGGCAACGCCTCAACAGAAATTGTCCGACTTTTGAGCCGTTCGTTACTATTGTATACATTGTCATGTTATAATAATCACATTTAATTAGTTTTACTGACCACGATATTATCATTGATATTTCTCTGAGAGGGGCACTTTTGATTCATTTTGAAAAAGGGCAGGGGCTCGAGCACCCAAAGGTGTGGCATCATTCATTCAACGACAATCCCAAGTAATCATGTAATATGTAAACAACATGTGGTCAAATCAGCCATACTAAAATAATGGACTTAACAACAATACGAAATCAATGCAAATTCTGAAACATCCCTATAAACCTACAACGTGTCCTGATCAAATATATTCATTTATTGTGCATTGTTGCTTTCATTTGGCTGTGTCCATAAAGGTCACGAAAAATGATATTCAAACTTATTTTTATATGCATCAAATCAAGATGAACAAACAAGTGTATTCTACGATAAAAACGCTGGTTTCAGTCACTCATTATGTATTTTTAATTATGCTAAAATAGGTTAGCTATAGGTTATAGATTTAGTTGTGAATGCAGTCAGTGCACTTGCAGAGAGAGCCCGCCCACACACACTTCTGATTGGCTGTGATTTTTGATTGATTTTGGTTGGTTTGGAAAGACAAATTGCTTATTGTATGTATTGCGTCTGGTTAGGACATGGCCTTAGGCTGTTTAAATGAGCTTTTCAAATCTTCAATTTCGTCCAAAAGCCAACTCAAGCAACAGAATTAACTAACAAACAACATCACAAGCTCTTTATTTCCCCTGTTTTGTCTGAATGCGAAGGTTTGGCAACTGCCGTACTCTGCCATATGTAAAACGCCGCCCCTGGTGGGGAGCGAAGGCTCTTGAAAGAAAGGTAATGAACCTTTAACATTATGGAACATTCCATTCCATAACAGGTTCTTTACAGGGAAAAAAAAGGTTTGTTAGATTATTAAAATGTTCTTCAAACAAAGAAAAAAATGGTTCTTTGTGGAACCAAAAATGGTTCTTCTGTGGCATCGCTGTGAAAACCCCTTTCTGGAACCTTTATTTTTAACAGTGTAAGTCTATTGCCTATTGTAACTCTCTCTCTCTCTCTCTCTCTCTCTCTCTCTCTCTCTCTCTCTCTCTCTCTCTCTCTCTCTCTCTCTCTCTCTCTCTCTCTCTCTCTCTCTCTCTCTCTCTCTCTCCTCTCTCTCTCTCTCTCTCCTCTCTCTCTCTCTCTCTCTCTCTCTCTCTCTCTCCTCTCTCTCTCTCTCTCTCTCTCTCTCTCTCTCTCTCTCTCTCTCTCTCTCTCTCTCTCTCTCTCTCTCTCTCTCTCTCTCTCTCTCTCTCTCTCTGCTTAGCTATTCTGCTCAAACCACACTCATTCTCAGATATCAGGCCTCATTATTGTCATCACATGCCACATTTGTACTCTGTTAGGGAGCAAATTGTGATAAAATGGAGCGTGGCCTCTCTCTTAGTTGCACTTAAACAAACTGGACTGTCTCTTAACACACAAAATACTCACTGTCACCAGCCTTCCTTATTACTGCGCTCCCTTTTCAGCAGAAAGACTGTTAGAGAACCAAACTTCTTACAGTCAACATAAAACCCCAACTTATGTATGTTTGGTACTTCTTTGGATTAACGTGCACTGATGAATCAAGAACAATCAGGGCTATTTATTATTAACATTTTTAAGTATTTTCAGTAAAAGGGTTGGTGATTTGACTGATCATTGATGTGAGGGAACATGCTGGAAGTCTTTTTGTTGTCCTTTGTTGGCAACAAATCCCTAAAACCGAACATGTGTCCAGAGAGAAGACCCCCCCCCCCCCCCCCCCATGACTGTTCATAATAAAATACGTTTTAAGACATGACAAGGTTATTAATTCACATTCTCTTATTTCCATCATCCTTTGTTTTGTCATTGTACCTCATTCTTGATATAAAAGCAGATATGTAATTATTTGTAAAACATGTTGGTCACACTTTATAATAAGATTCAATTAACTAATGATGAAAAATTGTTAGTGTTAGTTAATATTTCAGTTAACTATTAATAAATAATGTTCTCGTTTGCCTCTAATATCGTCATTTAGCGTCATTGGAGGCTTTTTTGGCCAGAGGCTAGAGACTACAGCCAGTAGAAGGAGCTAGTTCCGCATGTTTTCAACCCGCTCACAGGGGTGGGATCTCGCTCACAGAATGTGAAATGAGCACGGCCGCACGGACATTCATAACGGAGCAGTGCGGAGCAAACTGAGTGTTCTCAATGATGAAAGTTAACCCTTTAGGCGCCAGAGGTTTTTTCCTCAAACGTTAGATTTTGACATCTTAATTTCAAAAGGCTATATCTTAAAAGTGATAAAAGATAGAGACTTTCTATGAATTAGAGATATATTAAGGATGACCCAAAGTTTATGTAGGGATTACATTTTCCCATCTAATTTGCATATTATGACATCATATGGTGGTGGTCACCTTGGATTATGGAATTTTCATGAAAAGTCACATATTTAAATGATAAAATGCAGCACTTCTTTCCCCCCAAAATGTCCCTCACCTTCTGTATGCTATATTGCACAATACTGAATGCTCAGGTAAATTGTTAATAGTAAACAAACTGTGTAAATCGTTACTAATAAATGGTAGAAACAATCCGAATGCATGTAACGGTTGGCCTTTTGCTGTAGAGACTTTCCATTTATACAGTAGGCACTCTGATTCCATGTATGGGGCACATGTATATTATTCATATGACACACAAACACAAGTAGACAAGACCTGTTTAGTTCAAAAGATCACTCTACATTGGGCAAAGGATTCACCGTTTGTGCTTGGTGTAGGGCTATACTTTCACTTTCAGAATCACGTAATCTTCTGAAGGCAGATATTCCTCTTCAGAATCAGGGTCCGTGAATAGAAGACCCAACACTTCATTGCGGGTAAGCTTTATTGATGCCATTAGAAAATAATAATAATCTAATTCTAATGCAAATACTCACTGACGTTGACAAAATTGCTCTGATAAAATGTCTCACTTGCACACTAGCTCCGGTTTTGTTCGCACTGATTCAATGCGCTCTTGCTCGAAGATTTTGTATAGAAGCATGACGTTTTTTTTGAGTCAGGGATGAAGTATGACATGTCTGCCATCTAGTGGAGGGGAGGTTGAACGAAATTTGACACCCTATTTTTACAAAATCGGCTGTTTTATTCAGTGACGCATCTTGTCGAGTAAACTCGACCGTGGCGCCTAGAGGGTTAAGCTACCATAGGCATGAACTGAAAAAACGTGCCAGACTGGACAGGCACCGTGAATGACTGTGAGGCCATGAATGAATGCCCGGACGGCCGTGCTCATTTTAGTTTCGGTTTAGAATTAGCGCCAATTCGTGGGCGGGTTGCTTGAATTGTGGGTTAATTAGCCTATTATTCTTTATGAAAAACACAACAACAAAACGGTACAATGACAAACTCACCTAAATAGGCGCATTTCGCTTTGAAACCAAATCTTCTGCAAAACTGCGATCATCTGGTCTGTCAGCTCCTCAATCTCAGATGAATGAGATCTGACTCCTGCTGTGTTTGTGCTGCGACTCTCGTTCGGTTCGTGCTGTATTGAACAGACACGTTCTGTTTTTCATTGTAGTGTCAGTTCTCTAACTGAACGAAATTATTTTATTACTTTAACAATGAAAACGATGGTGGGTGAGTGATGTAACCGGTAGCTTGGGAGTGGCCTCATAGGGCAGCAGAGCAAGTGCATTCTGGGAGTTGTTGTCTTACATTTTCTGGCTTTTCTTAGTCTAGAAGGCACCAACGTCTAAAATAATTTCACATTTCTACTACATTAATGACCCAATTTAAATACATTCATCTTTCCAGCAGTGAAGTATCCCTTTACATTTAGGTAATGGGTAGCATTAAAGGATATAGAATATGGTCATGCATTAATATGTGCTTTATAAGTACTAAAAAACAGTCCATATCCTAGTATTATGCATGCTAATATGCAACTAGTTAATAGTGAGAATTGGAGCCTAAATTAAAGTGTTACAGAAACTTGAAAGTCATTTAAACAAAGAATAACGACCACAGTCTCTGGCAGCAGGCCGGATGATGGAGCGCAAACCTCTGGAGAAAGTGTTGCATCATGTTATTATCAGTCGAGATCTCAGCAGCCATGGCGATGTTGAGCATATGTGTGCGTAATGATTTGAGGAGCACCTCACGAGCGCAGACGTGTATTTAACGTGCTCAGAAACCGTCTACGGCTGACCCGCTGTCCGAGGTCTTTTCTCTCTGTCATGCTGTATTCCTCTGAGGTTTCACATGACAAACTGCAGAAAGTTGTTTTGTCACGCTGTACCTTTAGTTTTTTTTCCATCGGCGGTCGCTGTCTGTGCTGTCAACCCACAGTCTGCACCTGCTCTCACATTCCTAATTAGACTTGTTTAATTAATTATATTCAGCAGCAGAGCAACGGCTTCTGTTCAGAGGCGCTACAAGTTGTGAACTGTGTTTCTGCTTTTTGGTGTAACACTTAAAGTATGCAAGGGGAATATAGCATTCAGCTAATTTAAAGTAAGTCTGCAAGAGCTGGAACACACGTATCACAAAACAGTCGCTTTGGATTAAAGGAACACTCCACTATTTTTGAAAACATTTTCCAATTTCCCTAGAGTTAAACAGTTGAGTTTTACCTGTTTCGAATCCATTCAGCCGATCTCCGGGTCTGGCGGTAGCACTTTTAGCATAGCTTAGCATAGATCATTGAATCTGATTAGACCGTTAGCATCTCGCTCAAAAAAATTACCAAAGAGTTTCGATATTTTTCCTATTTAAAAGTAGAAGACTCTTCTGTAGTTACATCGTGAACTAAGGCCGACGGAAAATGAAAAGTTGCGATTTTCTCAAGCGGCAACCTCCCGCAGTTTCTCTTGAAGCCAATACGGAAGTGACTTAAACTGCAATTCATCGACTGGCCACTAGGGACAAGCTCCAGAAGGGAGCAGAATCTCATTGAGCTCCATGTTAAAATGCCCAACTTTACAGCAGAAAAACACATGTTTACAGCCTGGTACAAATTGTGGTTTCGGTCTATACGTTTAATTTTGCCCTTCTTGACAACTGTGAGGGGGGTGAATATTTTTATAACTCATTCGTTTACATTATATAAAGCCTTAAAGGCCTACTGAAGTGCCTTGAAACACATAGCATTATTCAATGTGTTGACATAATTTCCCCTGAAACGGCTCCAGCTGTTAGCAGCTCCTCCCCTTTTTTGAAACAGCCAATAGCGTTTCGTCAATACCACAGTTTGATTAGAGCCTTTCTGTTTGGTAAAGCAGGAGTTTCCTTCTAATCTCTAACCGTTTATCATCACAATCTCCTCCATATCGCTTTGAAATACAGCACTCTGTGCAGAATTCAAATGGGTCCGATATGTTTTGTTGTCTGCTCCGACTCGCACATTTGATCCACGCTTCGCTCTCGTGTCTGTAGTCAACGGCTCTGGTCTAGACTATGTGTGTGCGCTGCGGCAGTGCGTGTGAAACTAATGTAAAACCAGACTTCATTCGCCTCAAATGAAAGCATATTTACACTGTATGAAACGTCTCCTATGACATGTATTGTGCAGTGTTAATTTCGTTGACGAATAATTTTCGTCATAATTTTCGTCAACAACCTTTTTTCACTGACAAAAACGAGACGATAACTAAATAAAAACTAGTGTTGGATGACAAGAACTATGACAAAAATCAACTGTCTTTTTCGTCAAGAAATAAAAACGAGACGAAAATGTTAGGGAGGGACGATTAGGGAAGAGATCCAGTCAGAACTGATATCCTGTGTAACAGATGCGCACATTTGATTTTAACGTGCTGATGCTCGCTCTACAGCCTCACGCATCCCCAAAATTTGCTGTCAAAATGAACACTGGTATAGTGCGCTATGTGCCATTCACCATGTAGAAAATAGTAAATGTGTGAACAGCTGACCGATTTCAGCCCAGTGTCTATTTATAGTCTAGGGGGCGGGCTTTCAGATTCTAGAGACCATTTGATTGGACAGAAGATTTGATGAGAAGGTGAAGTCTTGCGATTATGTCATCAAAATCTGTGATTCGTTTTAACGGAAGTGAGAGACTGTAAGTTTTGAATGTTTATATCTCCTAAATGCAAATTATGTCATTGTTTTGGAACACACCAGCTTATTCATAACCTCAAGGCTAACATAGTCAAACTAAAAGCTAAAAAACTTCAATTTTGAATTTTTTTTGATTTCAGGGGGCCTTTAAAGTTCTGCATAATTTAGGGCGTGGCCACTTTGAGTGACAGGTGGATTGTCATTTGTCTGCTGTCTGTTAGTCATCACGTCACCTCAGCTCCCGTCCCGCCTCTTTGCCCATTTTCTGTTATCCGGGTGTGATGACGCGCTGCCAAGATGGCAACGGCCAGCTCGACCCTACTTTACGCTTCAAAACTGCTCTTCAGAATCCCATGGGTGACGTCACGAACACTACGTCCATTTTTTTTACAGTCTATGGATTTTCTAGACTGATATGACTTGGAACTATACTCTCATTCCTGCATAATAATCAAAGAACTTTGCTGCCGTCCCATGAGTGCAGCGGCACAATGATGTTACGCAGGCCATCTTTGAAACGCTTCTCAGGCAGCTACTTCAGTCATGCAAGTGCGGCTCCTGTCTGTTTGAATGAGGAAACACTGAATTCCCCAAAGCTGTTCACCAAGCTCACAATTAGGGGAGAGCGGGCACAACCTAACGCTTTTTGACTTTCTCAGTTTGTGTAAATCTACTTGGCATTCAGAGTATTTATTTTTTCCCACATTCATTTCACACTTGTCTAGTACAATTATGTAGTTTTATTTCATTAACCTGATAAGCTTCATGAGCACGTGCACGGGTTGAAGCGCTATTTTTAGCACGAGTGTAATGTTTGTTAATAGATTTAACGTAAAAAAACATCATTAATCTTGACAAACTATATATCATTCTAAAGGTCTAAACCTCAAGCATCGAGGACAGACCACTGTTTTTCATTGAAAAGCTTATAACGGCTGTATTTTTGCATCAATGTAAGCAATACACATCAACGATTTTATAAATAAAAACAGAGTACATACCTTTAGTGTCCTAATTACGAGCCAAACACGCATCCATTGCAAACAATTCCAGAACGAATGGAAAGGTGAGGGTCCACTGAATAACATCCCATAGAGCATTTTAATCCAACGAAACAATAACGGTGTAATATTGATGGTTAATCCTTTGTTTACATTGCATTTCTGCGGAGCGAAGTATCATACTAGACTGTTATGCAATAAAATAATGCACCAAAAACAGTCTCCCGGTAGAATAAAGTGGCATGGGTTTAAAGCTTAGAATGTTACGAACAAAATCCAACTAACCCCACTCAAAAACATGCAAAGATAGCCGCGATATAGTCAAAAATATCCAACCATAGCGATCGTTTTATCTGATGTCATGACGTGCTCATCCAATGATAATGTCTGTTTATCTGGAGCCAATAAAAGCATTGAATCGTCATGACTGACAGAAAATGTAGCCAATGAGCACACGATTCCAACGAGACCTTGCATGTGTATGTTTGTCACATGGGCGTGAATATTTATTCATCTGAATGTGCCAATGTGGCGCTATCTCCGACGAGATGCTGCGAGCCTGACACCCCCCATCTGACAGCTAAAAGCTAACGCGCTAGTAAACAAACAGAGGTCTCTTTGTAGTAACTGTTTGCTAATCTTACTAACTGGACGGAATGTATTATCCAATGGATCGTCAAAAGAAGTCTTTATTGTGCTGAAATGCTTTATTTGAGCTCACTCGAAGCAGCGATGTGAAAAAGGAGAGTGAACACAGCGGTGACGGTGCTTGTTGACAGAGAAGTTGATCCAATAATATACCGGTGAGTTGCTATGTGTAGTTGTTTATGTATATTGAGAATGTGTGTGAGAATGTATGTATTTTATTGTTTCTGTGTGCTAGAAAAAATGCAATATACCAGTATGCATTATACATATGCTGATATTTTGCATTTTTCCTAGCACACATGGGGAAAAAGTATATAATTTTTCCCCATGTGTGTGTAAATAAAACATATATATATATATATATATATATATATATATATATAACACATGTAATTGTTTATATATATATATATATATATATATATATATATATATATATATATATATATATTGAGACTGTATTTATTTTATGTTTTTCCTGTGTGCTAGAAAAATTACAATATACCAGTATGCATTATACATATGCTGATATTTTGCATTTTTCCTAGCACACATGGGGAAAAAGTATATATAATTTTTCCCCATGTGTGTGTAAATAAAACATATATATATATATAACACATGTAATTGTTTATATATATATATATATATATATATATATATATATATATATATATATATATATATATATATATATATATATATATATATATTGAGACTGTATTTATTTTATGTTTTTCCTGTGTGCTAGAAAAATTACAATATACCAGTATAGATTATACATATACTGATATTTAGCATTTTTTCTAGCACACACAGAAAAAAAAAAAATATATATATATAATATATAAAATGCATTTTTTTCCCCTGTGCTACAAAAACAAATTGACGAAAAAAGAAAAGTTCTGGACGGCCGACCATCTGTGTGATTGTTGAATGCTCACTGTATCACAGGCCATTATATTGATTGTAGGACTGTGTGCGAATGTATGGGTCGCCGTCAATATGAATGCTCACTGTATAGCCGGCCGTTAGATTGATGCTTGGGCTGTGTGAGAATGTATGGGCCGCCGTCAATATGAATGCTGTCTAACCGACTGCCCATCAGTTTCATTGTTCATGGGATGGCCTGTAATTAGAGTGAATGATGACAGTGTGATTGTTGATTGAATGGGCAAACTATACAGAAATAGGACATGCAGTGCTAATTCTCTTTCCTTTCCTTGCCATTCTACAGGCATCAGGTTGAGTCTTCAGATGAGCTATGGCATCCAAGCACCAGCCAACCAGCAGAAAAGAGAAGAACGCTTTCAGATTCTTCAAGATCTGCACTTGCTGTTGTAGACCTGAATCGGCCAGTAAAAGGCCAGTAAATGTATTTTTTTTTTACATTTGCAAATTGTGTGTGTTTTTTTCTTGATATACCCCGAAAGAATGGAAGTAAAGTGCGACAATATGCCCCATAGGTGGGGTACATTGTAACATGACCGAATGACAGCTTAAAATGTTATCTGATATAATTAAAAAACTATCCAAGACAAACTAAAATATTTTGTCAATAAAATACAATTATTAACTTTTTTTAATAAAATAATGGCATTTTTAATCATTAAAAATATATAATTTTTTGTTTTTGACAACAAACACACCCACAGTTATACAGCATAGTTCAAACCATAAAAATAATGAATAATTTCTGAACATTGATTCTCAGTCTTTATTCACCCTTTTCTCATGGTTTCTCAAAATAATTCATAAAAGTATAGAATATAATAGCGCAGTTCTAATAGGGGCTCAATGTAACACTGAAAAAAATGATTATGGCCCGATTAAATTAAGCATAATTAATTTGTGCTCGTTTAAATCATTTAAATTTAGTTTTTTGATTTTAATTTTAAAAAATGAATTGGTTTTATGGGAATTGCATGTGTTTTTGTTTAAATTGAGATAAAATAAATTGATTGCGACCACTTACGATAAATTTTTTTAGTAAATTCAACGAATAATTTTTTTCAGTGCAGTGTGACAACATGCCCCGCCTGAGCAACTGGGATTTAACCGCGGCTCGTGTCTTCTACTGTTAGATCAGCATTAAAGAATGATCTCAACTCTTAAATAACAGATATAATATTAAAATGATATCAGATTTGTCTTATCTTAAATAAACACAAAAAACAGATAAAAAATAAACTTACGGGTGCGTTCACACTTGCAGTTCGGTTCGTTTGGTCCGGACCAAAAAACAAAAACAAAACATATATTCCTGGTCCGCTTAGCGTTCACACTGGCATAAAAGTTACCAAAGCAAAGGCATGGGGATAAGGTCACAACCTGATTGGTCGGCTTTTATGACGTATATTTCGCGACAGAGCTTGGTTACCGAACATTCAAAACAATGCTGTGTGCTGGATTAACCCCTTAAACCCGAAGTGTACTGCCCGCGGGTACACCCCTCACGAAAAAAAATTTGCGGGGAGGAGGGGTTTGGTGTTACTAAGCAACCACTGAATGTAATAACATAAAATAGGTATCATTTTAAAGCTTAGAATCTCAGCTTTTCAATGCATCTATGCATCCATGTTGGGATACTCTAAACGAGTGCTGAGTTATTCATTTAAAACGGAGTGTATCGCTCGAGGGCGCCACCTAGCTGTGAAAAAATTAATTGTCATATTTTTCAAAACTACTGCATTGATCAACACAAAATAGGTGTCATTTGAAAGCTTAGAGTCTAAACTTTACAAAGAAATGTAGCCCTTATAATTATCTCCAAAGTAGCGATGAGTTATTTTCTGATAAAATGAAAAAAATGGGGGGGTTATGTTGTGTCAATCGCATCATACAGCTCAGATAGTCATGTGTCATATGTCATTTGAAAGGTCTCATGGAGCAGAATACAACAAGCCTAATTGTTTTGGGCTTTGACTAAACTTTTAGCGAGTTTTTGTAAGTTAAGTCCTGCAAGACCCATATGTAAATAATATACTGATGCAGCATTCACGTGGCGTCTTTCACTTGCAACTTCATGAAACGTGGAAAATGCTGGCATGTGTGGAAAGTTTTAAACCATGCGCGTTACAACTAACCTCGTGTTAGGTTGTGCCCCGGCGCTCCCCTAAATCACATATTTGAAATCACCAATGAAATCTGACAACGACGGTCTCAAAAACGTTGTTTATAAACACTCAAATCATGACAAAAAAAAAATTATTTTCAGACTGGACCAGCCAATGTGTGTGTCAGAACACTGAACGCTGATTCTATAGCAAACAGAGCTTCTAGAGGAAGCTGCAGTGATGCAATGACTTTACCAATTGGCTCTTTTATTTAGAAGGCGGAGCTTATTCTGCCATATTGTGCGTTGCACTTTCTCCCATTCATAAGTAATATATGAGTGCACCATCTTCGTATATATCTAAAGTCTGTGATGTTACTACTCTAGGGTACTAAAATGCACCTTTTAGGGGTTTATAAGATAATTATTGGCAGTTAGTTTAAATGATTCCACTTTATAGTAGTAAAAGAGGCAAAGTTATTATATTTCATGAAGGATTAACCCTCTGGGGTCTGAGGTTTTTTGACATGCCCTGATATTTGTGCTTATTTCTATAACATATTAAAGGGTTAGTTCACCCAAAAATGAAAATTCTGTCATTAATTACTTACCCTCATGTCGTTCGACACCCGTCAGACCTCAGAACTTATATAGTGATGACGATTTCAAAACACGGCATCATGAAGCTTCGAAGCGTTATGAATCAGCGAGTCGATTCAGCAGTTTGGATCGCCAAAGTCAGCAGTTTGGCGGTTTGACACGCGATCCGAATCATGATTCGACTCACTGATTCATAACGCTTCGAAGCTTCATGATGCCGTGTTTTGAAATCGTCATCACTATATAAGTCGTTATTTAGGGTTTTTTTGCGCACAAAAACTATTCTCGTCACTCCATAAAGTTATTGTAGAACCACTGCAGTGAGATGGACTTTGTAACGACGTCTTTAGTACCTTTTAAGGGTCTTGAGAGTGAACCGTGCCATTGTGCCAATGGAGGCCTTTCAGAGCCATCAGATTTCAACTAAAATATCTTCATTTGTGTTCCGAAGACGAACGGAGGTCTTACGGGTGTCCAACGACATGAGGGTAAGTAATTAATGACAGAATTTTCATTTTTGGGTGAACTAACCCTTTAATGGCTGATAATACTGTATTCAACACAAACTCTGATACAATAATATGCAAGCAAGATGGATGTACATGTTTGCATTTTGTTTAATAAAAATGAAGATTATTTTCCTCACCGAAATGAAGCCATAAAAAAATATTTCTTCACAAGACTTTCAAGAACTGGATCTTGTAGAGTTTTTTTTTCATTTGGAGGAATGTGCACTGATGAAACCATGCATATTAATGGGTAATTTTTGGGGGTTACAAAATGATATGATTCAACTTTTCATAATCATGAACCTACGTTTGGTGCATTTACTGTAAATGCATTTCCCATGCAAATATTTATGGCAGACATTAAACATTAAGTTAGAATATTCCTTCCACTAATAGGCTCCCGGCTGACATTGTTCACTGTAAAATGAACCGGTGCAATGTCCGTCCTCTCAGGCACAGAAGCTGTAATCAGGTGCGGCGTCTCCACCCACCTGCTCCAGGTAAAGGACACCTGTCACACTCAGCTGCCTTCCAGCTGTCCGACCCCCCCCTTAATCTGCACGACCAGAAAAAGGAGCCATGAAATATTCACTCCGTGATCAGCCTCGACACAATAGAGGGGAACTTCAGGCTGCAGTGTTGGACAACAACGCTATTGAGTTTCCTGCTCGCTGGCATCAGCCATATGGAGGACGGAAGCTCATGCAACACGGCCCTGGTTATCACACCCTGATAGTGACCCCGTTTGAGGCCATGGAAATGCCTCCCAAAACACACGAGGAAATTTCCCTCTTTAAAGCGGGTAGGGGGAAGTGCATACGGGGATGGAAGTGACAGAGTGTGCGTTTGGCTGCGGGACGCCCCAGCTCTGTTGGCTATAATTAATAAAGGCAGTGCCAGGGGACTCCCGCGATACTGTCCGCTATGACAGGACCTGTCTCCGGTGCACTAAAGCATTAAATGACCAACTCCTGTCAGGCTAACTTCCATTGCCGTCCCCAGAGACCACTGGCTTTTTTGCAATTTTCTCCAGCCTCTCTTCTGAAAGAGCAACACTTGCTAGTTTTGTTCTCTGTTCCTTCTCTCCTCTTTAGCTCCTGGTTTTGGCTCTCTCTCTGCTCGGGGTTTTTCTGTGTCTGATGGCTCTAGTTTATTTCTGCTGGATTAATTGGTCCCTGAATGAATTCAGTTGACAGGGTAATTCATCATGAGTTTACTCTGACAGAGAGAGAGGGGGAGGAGAGGAGAGATATACAGGAGGAAAGAGTGGGAGGATGGAGGTTGATAATTCAACTCTTTCTCTCCCTGTTAAAGGGATAATTCAGGCAAAATTAAAATCGTTTACTCACCTTTATGTTGTTCCATACTTGTATGATATTTACCTCCATGGAAAACAAAGGTAGCTGTTTTTCATTTAATGAAAATGAATGATGATGGACTGTTGAGCTTCAGAAAAGGGCAAAGAGTACTAACAAGATCTTTTTTCCCGCTTCCCTTCTGAAAATATCAGACCTGAAATCTCATTTGGGATCAAGTACAATTGAAAAATATGCCTTGATGCATTATGGTAGGTTCAACATCATACACAATGTGTCAAAATGAATATGCAAGATAGAAAATGAGATCTGAGAGCTGCAGTGAAGGGTAAGATTAGTGTGTAATGACTTTTGGTAACATTTTATTTTAAGGTGACATAGTTAAACGTTACTACATGTACTTAGACTCTAAAAAATGCTGGGTAAAAAATAACCCAAGTTGGGTTGAAAATGGACTAACCCTGCAATTGGGTTGTTTTAACCCAGCGATTGGGTTGTTTTAACCCAGCAATTGGGCTGTTTTAAGCTAACATTTGACCCAACCGCTGGACTCAATTGCTCGGTTAGTCCATTTTCAACCCAACTTTTTTAGAGTGTAGTAATAACAGTAAATTATGCATAATTACAAGTAGTGTTGTAGTCCCGACCACCTAATCCGAGACCAAGACAAGACCCAGACCAAGGCAGGGCTAGACCGAGTCAAGACCAAGACCAGCACACCTTAAATTCATTAACATCCACATTACCGCCTGAGAAGTGACTTCTTTTTAGTCAATGATAATAGCTGTGACCAATCAAATGAAATCATTAAAGGATTAGTACACTTCAAAATTAAAATTTCCTGATCATTTACTCACCTCATCTCATCCAAGATGTTCATGTCTTTCTTTCATCAGTTTCATCAAAACATTCCAGGATTTTTCTCCACATAATGGTTTTCAATGGCAACCAACGGTTGAAGGTCCGAATCAATGCAGTTTCAAAGGAAGGGCTTCAGAGGCTCTGCACGATCTCAGACGAGGAACAGTGCCTGGTTGCATAAAGCACCTTAAGTTTTTCCCTCAAGTATGAGACTTAAGGGGCGATTTCCCCTTACCTAAGAGAATAACTTAAGGGTGTTGCATATAATCTCTAAAATGGTTCTCTTAGGTAAGGGAAACATTTAAGTGTTTCACGACAGCGATCCTGGATTCACGTGATAAAAGTCTTGTTGCCATAGATACGCAAAACACTAACACTAATGCTGCGTTCACACCAAATGTGAATAGAGCGTCAAATTCGCGTCTAGTTTGACGCTTGAACTTTGAATGCATTCGTCCAAAGCGAGATGGACACGTGTAAAGAGCAAGCGTTTGAAGCGAAATTGACGCGCGTCCTTTTGCGCTTTTCATAGTGGTTGTGTGCGGCCGCGAAATTGAAAAATACTACTATTATTGTGTCACGAAATGTAGTTTTAAGAGTTGTTCAGTCGAGAATGTAGTTGTTTAAAGCTCAAATCTGTGGTTTATTTGTAAAAATGTTGTGAGATCTCGGCGATCACCGGAACAGCCCGTAACCCGTAACACCGTAACCCGCCTGGAACAGCCTTACCTCGGCTAGTCCCCCTGACTTTTGCCGCTGGTAAACGAGAAATGTTTAAATTCGTAATCTATAGCTTCGGTTCTATTATATGAAACATATAAGTTAAAAGACATTAATGACTTGTTATAACGTCAAACAACTTCTTTAATTATGTGAGTTTTTCTTCATCTCTTTCAGAAATGTACGTATGACTGCAAGTGTTCAGTGTCACAGTGGTTGCGATGTGTGACGGTCAAATCGCTATTCTTGCAACAATATTTCATCGCTAAGATGGTCCAAAGGGTTCTCCCTATCCCTAAAATTTTTTTCTGGGCACATAATGATCTTCAGCTGGTTCCATAAATTCAGCCATGTCGTCTTATTTTTGTCTGCGTTACTCTCAAGGTTACGATTTCCAAACCTTAAGTTATACTTAGGGAAATGACCGTTAAGGGGTTTTATGCAACACTTAACGCTTTTTAAGGGATTACTTAAGTGAAAAAACAGCATTTAAGGGGAATTCTAAGTGTTTATGACGTTTCACTTAAGGAAACCCTTAAAGGGTTAGTTCACCCAAAAATGAAAATTCTGTCATTAATTACTTCCCCTCATGTCGTTCGACACCCGTAAGACCTCCGTTCATCTTCAGAACACAAATGAAGATATTTAGTTGAAATCTGATGGCTCTGAAAGGCCTCCATTGGCACAATGCACGGTTCACTCTCAAGACCCTTAAAAGGTACTAAAGACGTCGTTACAAAGTCCATCTCACTACAGTGGTTCTACAATAACTTTATGAATCGGCGAGAATAGTTTTTGTGCACAAAAAACCCTAAATAACGACTTATATAGTGATGACGATTTCAAAACACGGCATCATGAATCTTCGAAGCGTTATGAATCAGTGAGTCGATTCATGATTCGGATCGCGTGTCAAACCGCCAAACTGCTGAAATTTGGCGATCCAAACTGCTGAATTGACTCACTGATTGATAACGCTTTGAACCGGGCACAGGGTCTTATCTAGCCAAACCATCATCATTTCCAAGAAAAACTAATCACTTATACACTTTTTACCTAAATTGTTCATCTTGCGCTGCTCTGCTATTTGCCACGGATTGTGTAATCACGTAGGAAAGGTCATGCTAGACGTAGGAGGAAGTACCGCCCCAAGCGAACGTGCGTGGACTAATACAAACGCCCTTTACCGAAAACAACTCCATCTCCAACTTCAATATCGTCCGTCATCGTTGTTTAACCTTTTTTCGCTAAAGGATGTTCGTGTTAGTTGTAGCATGAGCACTTTGTAAACACAGGGCGGTACTACCTTTCCGACGGGATTACGTGTGTCGCAGAGCAGTGCATTTATTTATTTATTTCTTAGAAAATGACAGAGGGTTTAGCTTGATGAGACTCTATTTCTCGGCTGGGATCTTGCAGAGCCTCTGAAGCCCTTCCTTTAAAAAACTGCATTGATTTGGATCTTCAATCCGTTGGTTGCCATTGAAGTCCGTTATGTGGAGAAAAATCCTGGAATGTTTTCCTCAAAAAACTTAATTTCTTTTCCACTGAAGAAAGAAAGACATGAAGATCTTGGATGGCATGGGGGTGGGTAAATGATCAGGAAATTTTCATTTTGAAGTGAACTAATCCTTTAACAACAACAAAGACATATCCTCTTTGCACTGCAGAGAAGGTACAGGAGATGAATGAGTAAATTACAAATGCATTAATAATGTTTTTAAATGTTTTTAATATTGAATGTTTGAATTAAAGCAATATCATGTTTGCACAAATGCTCCAATTTGTGAAAATGGCTCTCTTGCTCTTGTTATATCACGTTATATTATAAAAATCCAGATCTCATGCAAGTACTTTTTTGCAACAATATCTTGAATTGTGTTAGCCTAGAAATCTAGACGCACCCTAGCGGCAGAACATGTATTTAGCCGCGAGTGTAGTCTAGCAACTCGCGGTAGACCTGAGAGCTGGAAAAACCAAACTCTGGTCAGGCCAATCAGAGCATGTGTAGAGTCGGTGGGCGGGCTTAACATAATGACGGCACTTCACGGCAGAATTGCGGAGGTTCTGTGTGCTACTTGTAAACAAAGCTGAGGGTTTGGTTCAAAGGTCTTTTGAACCCGCTTTGGCTGCGACTCTGGAAGACTTGGAGTTAAGCTTTTCTTTGAGAAAAGAACAAAGAACATCACTGAAGTCATTCTTAAGAAAAGAAGATGTGTTCAGAGTTTTGCCGACCGGATACGGCGAAAGTCTATCAACTAACGTTAGCTCGGCTTCACCTTCTTCTTCGCTCTGGTTGGTTGTGGCGCTCATGGCGCTATCCAATTGCGTACAGAGGGAATTTGAAAGACAACCGTTTATCCCGCCCCTCGGATTGAGCCCTGCCAATGGTGAGTTTCCAGACCCAACATCTTGATGTGTGTCTGGCTTGCCAGGCTAGAATTGTGAGAGAATTTGTATTAATTTTAGTGAAATTGACTCCTCATTCATTTCTTAACCGGCGCAATAAATAAATAAAATTAAACTTAAGTTATTGATTGCACAAATGTGGTCGAGACCATGAAAAAATGGTCTTAAGACTACCACAACACTAATTATGAGTAACTAACCGTGGCTAAATCCTGGCTAAACCAAACCCAGTTACACTTTATTATAAGATGTCATAGTTACAGTGTTATGTATTTAAGTACTGAGTAATATGAATGAATTAACATGTACTTACTATAGGGTTAGGGTTAGTTGCTTGTAATTGCATAATTTACTGTTATTAAGTAAATGTAACATATAACAAGAACCATGTAAAATAAAGTGTTATCCCAAACCCTAGCCATAACTCTATAGTAAGTACATACTCAAATACTGTAAGTACTGAGTAATATTAATGTAACCTCATCACCTTACCATAAAGTGTAACCTGACTTTTCTGTCGTTTTGTCACAATTGGCCTATTATATAACTTCAGAATACATGTAATATAGTCATTTGGATACATTTTACGGTACTTTTATTTACGTTAAATGTTTGTATTTCCCAGTCATGAACAACAGGAGGTTGAGTAAATGATGACAGGAGTTTCAACTTTCAGTGTTTCTCGATTTTACAGTTTTGTAGACACTTTTAAAGATCGAAATGTATGTTTTTCTTCATTCAATTATTTTATTAAATTTTTTAAAGTCAATTATTTTTATTCAATTATGTAATAAACCCAACTAATGCCAACATTCTTTTGCACTTTAAGACCTATTTGTATTATATCAGTGTTTTACAGTATAGTTAATTTTGGTAGCACTTTATTTTACAGTCATGTTCCCCATGGACACACTATGTGCTTGTTATAATTATTACAAAAACTGGGTAATAACTAAACAAAAAAAATACTGGGTTGTTTCAACCCAAATTTGGGTCAAATGTGGACAAACCCAGCCATTGAGTTCAATATTTAAATTACATTTTTAATGTTTGGGTTTGTCCATATTTGACCCAAAATTGGGTTAAAACAACTAACCCTGAATGTACCCCTTCACCCATGTAGTTACCTCTTATTACCCAGTACTTTCTTGGGTAAGTACACTGTAAGTACAAATACTGTAAATAAAGTGCATTTTTTATTTTTTACACAAGTATGTATTCTTAAAAAAACATGTAAAATTAAAGTTACAAACTGTATTTTAATTGTGGAAAATTACTCATTAAGTCAGATATTTTCCAATATTTCCAATCATTTTTGTACATTTATTACTACAGTGTGCTTTAAACGTCTGTATTTAATAGAAAAGACAGATATGGAACAATGTGATGGCGAGTAAATGATGAGAGGTTATCATTTCTGGTTGATCTATATTTCTTTAATATCAGTAATAAGACTACACTGAAGTTTTTACCGTGACTGAAGCGAGAGTACTCTAGTGAGATCTGCACGTGATTGGACGATTAATGCCGCGCGCGTGTTGACATTCAGGACCCCTGACTGCCTGTCATTCTGCCTGCGGTAATCACATACGTGCATAACATTAGCTTTTAATTGCATCATGTATCACACAATAGCCATTAGGGCTAATTATTGAGTGGTGAGGGAGAAACGTTTGGC